>NC_092704.1:14037370-14192110 GCF_964275005.1 Diadema setosum | reverse complement strand
TAATTGTTATAAGATAATGCTTGTGGTCGCCAATAATATGGCTCCACAGATGTGAAGTTAATCCTTTTCGGCTATCAATAGAGTAAAATTAAATTATGGCATGTTGGTATTTGGTGTTGAAACTTGTCTTGTATTCTGACGAGTCTCGCCTTGTATTCTTATGAAACTTGTCGCATATTCTGATTAGCTCATTTGAAATGGTTGCATCCATGACCACTATAGTAGATATCAATAAGGGTAATTTCAAAAGCACTCTGCGCGATTATGATATTCGTAAGTACTGGATTATCAATTATTACCTTCCATGTTGTCGTTTGTTTTTTTATTCAGTTTTTTTTTTTCACGGCGCGTTACCTGTGATTTGTCCGTCCCCTCGTGTGCATTATTGGTGTGTGTTTGTAATAGATTTTATATATATATATATATATATATATATATATATATATATATATACACTCAGCAAAAAAAGAAAGTAAACGCTTTTTCATGTTTAGATTTCTCATAGAATATTTGGCTGAAAGCTAATGTATTATATATCACATTGAAGGTAATCTAATTGGCTATCAACCGGGTAGGTCAACAAAATGGGAAACTTTACGCATAAGTGAACACTATTGTTTTTCTCTTCCAGGGCACAAAAGTAAAAATTGCAAAACTCAACATGTTGTCATTCATGTGTATGTCCTCTTCCATGGAACAATAAGAACAAACAACAAATTTCACACACAAAGAAACATGAATTAAGTTGCAAAAAATAAACCTTTGATCTCTGTGATATCTCTAAAGCCCAAAAGATCAATGAAGGCTAAAAATAATGGACGAAAATAAAGCATCTTATGTCAAATCTAAATTCAAATGAATAGAGAAGAGAAATTAAAAAATTAACAAAAATGGTAGAAATTTGAGCTTTTTTCAAATCAAGAAATTGTAAATAATGTTTAGTTCTTGAAATTGTCACATGGACTCTTAAATCACTAGAATAAAAGAAATAAGTGAAGAAATTCAGCTTATTTAATCATTTTTATGCTTATCATTCTCTATGTCATTTGAAATTTGACTTGACAGAAAGTTCTTATTTTTCCCCTTTAGTTTTCCACTTTGTTTTTCTTAGGGTTTATAAAGAGATAAAAAGAACAAAAACTTATTTTTCTTATTTAATTCATGTCTCTCATTGTGTAAAACTGGTCTTTTGTTGTCAATGTTATCGTGAAGAGCATTTGCAAATGAAAGGCAGCATGTCAATTTTTGCAATTTTTGATTTTGTGCTTTGGAGGACAAAAACGAATGTGCTCACTCATGCGTAAAATTTTCCTTTTAATTAACATATTAGCTTAATAGCCAATTTAATTATCTTTAACATGGTATATTGATTTTCATAAAAATCTTCTATGAGAAATATGACTTCGAAAAAGTGTTTACTTTCTTTTTTTGTTGAGTGTATATATAATATATATGTATATATATATATATATATATATATATATATATATATATTATATCCATATACATAATGTTACATCATATTGAAGAAAAAATTGAAGCATAACTATAAAAATGTCCCACTCGTGTCTTCAACAATGTCATCAAGACCACCAATATAAACCAAATAACCAATTTGAGTGTTCATGGATGAAGAGATTAAAACTGCTCATGGATTAAGACAGGTAATGTTGGGTAATTTCAGTACACTTCTCTACCTCACTATCACAATATGATTTAGATGAACATGTCTTGTCCATTAATTGTTAGTGTTCAAAACTTATCCATTATATGTAGAGGAAACAGTGTAATCTTGCGATTATTCAACCGCATCTGTAGTCTTGAAGGGTTCATTGCTGGCACCCTTGTATCGTACCAACTCAAAGATATCCAGTAGAGCTGGTTTCACTGTGTATACAGCAAGTTCAAGCTGTGCCATTGACGAAAACCTGAAATCTTTCAGTCAAAAAAAAAATGGGGTAATGCCATCAATTGTTATCAATTTTTCACCATTTAAAAGAAGGAAATACATTAGAGTTTCCGTTTCGGCGGCAATTTTGGCGGCCATCTTGACTATCTCGAGGTGCATCATCCAGATTCCGATTCAGCACCCTCGAAATAGGGTAAAACCATCAATTGTTTTCTATTTCTCACCATTTAAAAGCTAATACATAGAAATTTCCGGTTTTAATTGGCGGCCATTTTGACGGCCATTTTGGCGGCCATTTTGGCGGCCATTTCGGCGGCCATCTTGAATATCTCAATACCCTCAAGGATGCAAGGTTTGCATCATCCAGACTCGGATTCAACACCCTAGAAATAGGGTAGATCCATCAATTGTTTTCAATTTCTCACCATTTAGAAGGAAATACATGGGAATTTCCGGTTTTAATTGGCGGCCATTTTGGCGGCCATCTTGAATATCTCAAAAACTTCAAGGATGCATGAGTTGCATCATCCAGATTCGGATTCAACACCTTCCAAATAGGGAGAATCATCAATTATTTTCAATTTCACACCATTTAGAAGGAATTACGTGGGAATTTTCGGTTTTGGCGGCCATTTTTGCGGCCATCTTGAATATCTCAAAACCCTCAAGGATGCAAGAGTTGCATCATCCAGATTCGGATTCAGCACCCTCGAAATAGGGTAAAACCATCAATTGTTTTCAATATCTCACCGTCTAGAAGGAAATACGTGGGAATTTCTGGTTATGGCGGCCATTTTGGCGGCCATCTTGAATATCTCAAAACCCTCAAGGATGGAAGAGTTGCATCATCCAGATTCGGATTCAGCACCCCCGAAATAGGGTAAAACCATCAAAAAGCATTGGGTGGACGGCAAAGCAAGGTTAGGCCCAAAAAGTGGCTTTGGCACCCAGACTATATGTTCTATAACATGACAATTGAATGCTTCACAGCATTTCACTGAATTTGATGTTCCATGCTCTCAAGCCGCTCTCACATAGAGTTTGGAAATGGGGACCAAAGAAAATGTCCTTATTTTATAATATTTTAAGCTGTATTTCAGAGTAAATGATGAAATCCTCAATGGAACTTGGTGGTAATCTTGTGCAGAACAATTACATTCCTCTTATTAGTACCCCCGCACTGAAAAAGGAGTATTAGTACAGGTATGTCATAAAATGTTAACAGGCCACCCTGTGCACATTGAATGTTTGATCATTAGGTAATTGGCTAATGCTGTTTGTTTCTTCGTGTTTAGTACCATTTTACGGTTAAAGAACTAGAAGTACATTTTTTACTGGTTTTCTCTGCTCGTCCTATTTACTAAAAAAAAAATGAAGGGGACAGCAAATTGCTGCTGGCTCGATATGTTCTTTTTTTAGGTGTGATGTACATGTACATTGTATACTTAAAAAGAAACGCTGTCTTTTGTCAAACTGTCAAAGTAATTTCCTATCATCTGTGAGAGATCACAGGCTTTCAAGCGGGATAATGTAAAAAGGTAGGAATAAAGTAGGAACAGAATCTCTAAAAAAAAAAAAAAAAGTATATAGGAAAAAAGTAGGACATGACAGGGAAAAAATAGGGCATAAGAGAAAAAAGTAGGAATGATTCAGGACATGTGCAGGCTTTTTTGGAGTAGTTTTCGTCGATACTCGCCAGAATTCTTGATGGTACATGTAAATCTTAATTTGTAATCACAATCCGGCTGCCTCAGCCTCAGTTTTGCTCCTGGGAAAGCCTGAAAAATACAACAAAGGTAGACATTTATTAAAATAATGTCAGGAAACAAACACAAATCTACAGTATTCAGGACATGTGCAGCAGGCTTTTTTGAGTAGTTTTCGTCGATACTCGCCAGAATTCTTGATGATATATGTAAATCTTAATTTGTACTCACAATCCTGCTGCCTCAGCCTCACTTTTGCTCCTGGGAAAGCCTGAAAAATACAACAAAGATAGACATTTATTAAAACAATGTCAGGAAACACACACAAATCTACAGTATTCACAGTACAGACAACACGAATCTTGATCACTTACTACAATACTTGCATAAAAAAGACATCATTCTGTGATTGACATAAACACCTACCATGTAATAATATCATCCTACAAAATATGATAAACATTCCATGATGCGTAAGTTATACACTAATAAAAAAGGTACGTTATACACTTCCATTTAAAAGATGACATCTTTTATCAACATTCATTTGAATGTTTTGAAGTTGAGAAGAGATGTGTTCTATTTCAAAATGTGAAAAAGATTGGAAATAAGGATATTTGACAAAAGCTATTTAAAAAAGATTATACTTATCTACATTCATTTGAAGTTGTGAAGAGGTGCGTTTCATTTCAAAGTGTGAAGAAGACCTGAAATAAGGATGTTTGACAAAACTATTCAAGTGATACTCAAGACAAGGCTAGCATGCTTTCAAGTTCCAGCTGAATGACCATGAGATAAGCAATAAACTAACTTTCAAAGAGACCTTCAATCTCAAATATATTATGTGAGCACTTGACATGTGTTCAAACATTTCAAAATAACATGCTAATTTAAACTACTTAAATGTAGCGCTCAGTATAAGTCTCTGAGAGCACGTGTTATCATATTACATTTGTACTTTATCACTTGAACAGGCAAGACAGACATAAAGGATGCGTTGTCTCATTGCAGTGAGGCCTTACGAAGTGAAATTATATCTACCAATGCATTAACATCTTTATTTTGCAAATCCTGACCCACTAAATGTCTACACACTTATACCTATATACGGTACAGTGTCCACCACTGAATTTCCAGATTATCTTGGCATAATCACATGATATGGATGGAAACATATGACAAGCTCAATTTGAAACACTTTAACCCACAAAACATAAAACATCCAGAGAGAGAGAGAGAGAGAGAGAGAAAAGCGAATACCTTATATTTCAGTATCAATCAGGGAAATGTAGCATTGTCGCATGTAAAGTGACAGAAGATTACTATAGCAAAATGACTCCACTTTACAAGACGTGAGGAGTATGTACATCTGCTTTTTGTTTCATTGTCTGTAGTCTTACTGACTTTATAAGTAGCAAAAAAATGATTATTTTTTTGATATATTTTTTTTTTTTTTTTGGAAGATGAATAAATCAGTTTTCATTTCTTTGGTTTTCTGTAGATGCAAGATTCCACGTATGCTTGAATCAACTTCCATTTGTATTAACTAATTTAGAAATAGTTTTTGAAAATTCTCATTTTGTATTCTTTCCAATGATTTATTTTTGTTGTTTGCAATTTTTGCCAAATTCACTGGAGATGGTTAATAATTCTTAACATTCAATTTCTTTTCAGCTCGTGACCCTTTTTGTGGAATACACATACAACCATCTGATCTTTTCCTGAAGTTTCTCCATTTTGCAATTATTCCAGGCACTTTTAAGATCATTCAATATTCTTGATATCAAACTTCTTCATATAATTTTGAGAATATCATATCCTTCAGGCTTTGAAATTTTACATGGTTGAGATTCTGCTTTTTTATTCTCCAGATATTTGCTGGCTCAGTATTTCAGCTTGTCAATTTCATAAACAACTCTTTGCAAGATATGGAGAATAAACAGTGACTGTCATTATCATTTAAGTCCTTGCTAGCTTCTGTGATTTCTCAGCAAATTTTAATTAGCAAACTTTTTATCTGAGCAAATTTTTTTGAGAGCAAATTCACTCTAGATGATCGGTATACTTACCATACAGTTCCTATTTTTTCTTAAATACAGTGTATTTGTGCCCTTTCAATTTTGATACTCTCAATTGTTCTTTTGGTTTTCACCTTCAACTTACAGTTTTGTATGTTGACACAATTGGCATACACATCCATCCATTCACTTTTTTTTTTCTTTAAGAAGTTTCTCTGTCTCACATTTTACCAAGACCCTTTCAAATGGTTCAATATTTTGGGTATGTCTCTTCAAATGATCCATCAGATTTTAACCACTTTCATTAAAGGCATAATTTACCATTTGCAGAAAAAAAAAACCAAAACCCAGCACTAGTGCCTCAAAATAGTTCTAAAATGTGAGTTAGGGATAGAAACAACCAATGTAAAAATCTGAATCAGTATAATCAGTGTCAAGTATTGTTAGATATACAAAATGTGAACAATAGTTATAATGAAAATGTTTCCAGAGTAAACCGTCTACAATTATGGTTTATTAAGAAAAAACAGAGACACCACCTTATATTCTAGACTTTATTGCGAAAATTTTATGTGGTAGGATGTTTTGTGATACAAATGACCTACACATATGCATCAGATGTGATATCTCGAAATTTTTTTTAAATCACTGCTCCCAAAGGTAAAGAGCTCCTTTAAGAGATTTCTGTTCTACCATTTTCCTGCATTATATTCAAAGTAGCTAGGTAACAAAAAGATGTTCAGCCTTATCAACTAAAATTTGCAAGATCGGTGGATTAAAAAGACATCATGCCTTCTAATTTTTCTGCAAGTTGTTTCCTCCAAACTTAAACTGCTCTTGGCGGTTGAACTTAAAATATTAACGCACGTGCTCTTATATTTGTGGAATATGCATTCATAATCTTTCCTTTATGTTTAGGGGTTTTTCAGGTGTGCTTTAGATGGCTTTTCTCTCTATATATTTTTGAGAGTTCAGAAGGTTTCTTCAGGAAGTGGACTTCAACATCTCATGGTTTCAACTTCAATTGAAATATTGTTTTTGTGATTGTTTTCCATGAAGTTCCTCCATTTCCTACTTCCTTCTAGGTTCTTCGAGATAATGTATGTCTTACCTATGATACAATTCAACCTCTTAAACAATACTTGTAAGATGTAACAAGCCATCAACTTTTAAGATTGTCCATAAAGAGGTTTCTGCTCTCCTATTAGTCCTTATCTTTCAAGATGGCCAAGTAATTACTGTTGTTCTCAAGTTTGTTAACAATTTGTGTGATCTGTTAAGTAAACATTTCTCCCTGTTCATCTGATTTTCAGCAACTAACTTACCTCGGCTGTTTAACTAGCAGATGAATTAAGGAAGATTTCTAGTAGTCGCATCTGCCACCTGCCCGTGATTCAAATGGATATTACAAGTCATATGTCTCATGTTAAACCTCATAAGTTTCAAAAGTTTTAACTTTTGACAAATTTGGCAACTTACATTTTCTTGAACTGTTGCCAAAGATCAAACTGATGTAACCTGAGTGCTTTTGATCTAGTCTCAGTAATATGCAAGTTTAATGCGAATGGGTCCCTACCAATCCATGCTTTCTCGGGCATTACTCATCCTCACATCAACCAGATCTAGTTTCTGTGGTGAAAAAATTACTTTCATATTAAGTTTTTCATATTGCAATCATTATTAACTATTATTAAAAAAAAAAAAACATATATTATTGGAGGATTTCAAGCAAAGGGATCTGAAGGTGTTATTTCTTGCTTTGATATGACCCTTACGATTTACATGGTAAACCATATTTTAGCAAAGGAAGTTTCTGGTTTCTGAGGATTTGTGTGCCAGCACATGCATGAGACATGATGTGTTTGAACTCTACATCCATTAAAACTGGCTGTAGGTGGCGTTTTTCCCTCAGTTGTATTCTTTGGAAGTCTTTGAATGTCAAATTCTACCTTTTTTTTTTTTTTTTATACAGTGTATGGCAAGCTTACCTGGTAGTTTTGAGCGATGATGAGAGCTGGTTGAGCACTACTCAACCTAGTCCTAACCTACCATAGGCTGCAATATCAGTGGGATCAATCACATCTGCACACAAGCAAAAGCTGTGAGGCTGGCAGCAGTCTTGTGGTTGATTGGTCTGTGTTATTCCTCTTTCATGCTGAAGAGGCTCTCCCCACCAGTAAGAATCTGCGATACTGATCATTTCTGAATATCAACTATTCAAGTAGCCTTGCACATTTTTTTTTTTTAAACCAAAACTGTAATGCTCTTCTTGGCGGATTCAGTCAGGCTGATGTGGATCGCTTACAGAGAGTTCAGAATGCTGCCTCTAGACTTGTGTACCATGTTCGTTCTCCTGCCACTCCTCTTATATGTCAACTCCACTGGCTGCCTGTCAAAGCAAGAATATCATTCAAGCGTCTCCTACTGGTCTACAAAGTAGTCAACAATAGAGCTCCAGAGTACATTGGGGAGTGTCTGGTACGACACTCTCACTCTAGGCGCACTCGTCTTTCGTCATCCGTTACCTTCACTCAACCACACACGAAAAAAAAAAAAAAAAAATAGCTGGCGATGCAGCTTTCTCTTCTTCTGCTCCTAGGCTGTGGAATAAGCTCCTTCCTCTTCTGAAATCATCACCAACACTTGATCATTTCAAACAAAACTTGAAGACTTATTTATTTTGATGTCCCTATATGTGCACTGGACTTGTACTGTCGCTGCCTGGTATTTTGTATATATTTTATCTCCTAGGGCGACCAGGGATGACATCTGATAGCGCTTTGTATCCAGTGGAAAAGGCGCTCTATAAATGTCTACTATTATTTAAAAAGTAGGAAAAAGTTAGATAAAAGTAGGATTTTAAGCAAAAAAGTAAGAAAAGTAGGGACAGCAGTAAAAAAAAAAAAAAAAAAAAAGTAGGAAAAAGAAGGAAAAGTAGGATCACTTGAAAGCCTGGAGATCGTCTTGTTGACGGCAAGGAGCATGAATACAAAGGAGAGATTCTTAATCATAATTGTTTCTTCTCTTTTCTAACACTTTGCTGGTCTTACAGAGTCTTGTCTGAACAACATTTGCAAAAGCACACAGCACACACACACACACACGCACATACACACACACACACGCACGCACATACACACACATACGCCAAAACTATAGGAATAAGTACGTTGTGGGAGTACCCACAACTCAAGCACGCACATCTATATAGGCAACCCCACATCCGCAACTCTATAAAGTCATCACGACCTTGATCGTTCAAGGTTTTTTTTTTTTTTTTTTTTTTTTGGGGGGGGGGGTTGGTTTTTTTTTTGGCAATTGATAGTAGTTGCTTCAAACAAACAAAAGATACTTATATAGATATACCGTTACAGAAGACGTTGTCTCACAATGCAAAAAAAAAAAAAAAAAATCTTTTGATTTATACTCAATAATCTGTATGGGCTAACCTATAAGAATTCTTAAAGTCATGATAATTGGGACAGAAATGTTCGCATCTCACAATGCAAAGGTCCTTGCAAAAAAAAATCATGACCCAAGCACTTGTTATCTACAGTGTGTAAACAATAATCTTTAATCTTTATTCTTCCAAGATCTCCTCACATCTTGCACAATGCACAACGCACCGCTGCACTTTTCCCCTCATTCTTCCCTCCCTTTCTCCTTATTGCCACTCAGTGAGTGGTGACTTATATTCTTACAATGTTGTATTGTTTAGACAATCATTTTTTGAGACCATTGTCCTCGTCAAGCGCTTGCTTATGACGATGGTCTCCTGAATTTCTGTACATCAAGAATTGTCTAATTTGTCTTAGAGCAAGAGATATACTGTAACTTATGTTTGCAAAAATGTATGCACAAAATAGTTTATTTTCATTTTGAATTGTATCAGGGGATAAAAGTTGAATATTTGAATTAATCATTTATTTGCTTTGATTGTCAGATTCAATCTATTATGTACTCAATTTGTTTGTTCAATTGACTTTGTACTTCATTTATGTATGAAAAAGAAATTCAGAAATAAAATCAGAATCAGAATCAGAATACCATATTTTGTGCTGATATACACAAATACATGTAATATGCACATAATTGGTGATTTGTCTTTTCTGGTCACGGCACTAGAATTGAGATCATGTTGTCATTTCAAACTTATTATATATGCCAACGGAAAAAAAAAAAACTACTCTTGCTATGACTCCTATTCGACGCGAGGATTCCTGGGAATGTAAATTTGTCTTACGTCAACTTCGGGGAATCCCCGGTCATCTGAAAGTCAAAAGGAATTACTATAATAGGCAGTAGGTAGCAGCAGCATCACTTTGCCTCCTGATGCTAAAGAAGTTAACACTGCCTTTGTCGTTTCTCCTCCATTCTTTCAGGTAAGTCGTTGAAATTTTCAAACTCTTTGATCTCATGTACAATTCTATTTGTACAACTGAAATAATTATGAGTTGGTATGTTGATGATTGGTGATTGTGGACTGAATAGATGTTTATCATTGATTACCTAAGATGGTGAAATAGTTGATGAAAGTGTAGAAACTATAACGGATGTTAAAAAAAAAGTAAAATGATATGAAATTTAACGCTTTCATAGTAAGGAAATGTGATAGAGTTATATGGAAAAGGTAAAAGATATTCACATCTCTGTAGCAGAGATTTTGCGTCACTTATATCTACATAAGTAGCTGATGTGAGAACGTATCTTCTCCTGTATTATAGACAGACATTGAACTAGTGATGTAAATGCAACTCTCGGGGTTTCTATAGGAGTGTTGAAGGTGAGCACCGATAGTTACTCAGTGTATATGTGAACTGAGTTTGCTACATGTCACCACAATCAATTAGAACTAAGTTATTGAATTAGGAACTGCTGGCTTGTAATACACTCAGATTAAATGTAAAACTGTATTGTAAATGAGATGTGTAGTTCAATTGCCTATTAAAATTTACATAAACTTGCTGAGGTATGAACGCAGTCAGGAATAATGGATATAGAAAGCGACAAAAAAAAAAAATGTGAGCACGTATCCCACAGTGTGAAGTTGTGAGTTGTTGGCTGGAGCGGTGTGGTCATGCTTATAGGTTGGGTTAAGGAAGTGGAAAACAAGTCCCCAGTTCAAACACAAACCAGTTTGTGTAGGGGCGCTGTGGCATAGGGCCTAGTGGGTAGGACTCCCGACTCCCAATCGGAGGACCCGAGTTCTAATCCCGCCCAGTGCTTACGTCCTTGGACAAGATGTTTTTACCCACCATGTCCCTCTCGACCCAGGTGTATAAATCAGTAACTGGCAACGCTAGGGTAATGATAATGACAGGGCCCTCTGGTAGAGCAGTGGTAACACTGAAGAGGCTATACCCTGGGTAAATAAAACATTATTATTATTATTATTATTATTATTATTATTATTATTATTATTATTATTATTATTATTATTATTATTATCATCATCATCATCATTATTAGCATTATTATTTTATACCAAAACAAGAGAAAGAGCGACGTATAAATAAATATAAATGCTTTCTGAGAGCACAGACCTCCGCCAAGCAGCTCATTTCCACCACTGATCTTGATCTTCCGATAGGGTGCGTACGAGCGCTCTCCTATAAGCGAACTGAACCGTACCGTACCCGCGCCAGTGGAGCGCTCGAACGCTCCTAAAGTGTGCCGTACCGAACTGAACCGAACCAAAAGTGGACCACTTCCCGATGTGCTCCAAATTATGTCGTATAGCTATACCGTTTATATGTTTATAATATATATGTAATATATATATTGCGTCTGAACACCTTAATGATCTTTCCCCTGCTCGCTCTAAGATAAAGGACATAGAGTGTTGCGAGGATCGCCTTCAATCTTTTTTTTTTTTTTTTTTTTTTTTTTTTTTTTTTTTTTTTTTTTTTTTTTTTTAGACCAATTTTACCACTCTGGGAGAAACGCTTTCACTTTTAGGCCCTACCTGAGCGGGATCATCCTAACAAACTTTGTGCATTGTGAAGAAAAGTAGACATTCTTGTTATAAGAAACACCTGTTGAGGTGAAATAAAGACAAGCTCTGGTGGACTTTGGAATAAATAGAGAGGGAAATATAATTATTTAGCGAGAGATGCCTGTACAATGTAGGTTTTGGTATATATGCAAAGTTAAAGGACAAACCAAATAACAAGAATAACAATAAGAAAGTATAAATTGAATTGAAATTTACACAAACTGGAATGATAGATAAAAAAAAAATCATTTATAGCATTCATTGAAATAGCCGGAGAGTGAATTTGAGTTAAGAAGTCAACCAATTTCATTAATAAGGTATATGTTAAAGTGAAGAAAATTGTGCTGCGCTTTTATTCAGAAGTGAAGAGAGGGAGCTTTTTCTTGTTTTATTTCCCCATGCTTACATGAAGATAAATAATGATAAGCATTATATAGATGATGACTGGCGGAGGAGGGAACATACCGAATGTTCCACCCGAAGGGTTTGAAATGAACCTACATTCTTGGAACCTACATTCTACAAGCATTGCTTTTTAGTAGGTTCCTCATATTTACACATCATATTATTACATGTCCTTATACATTTGTGAAATTATGTCTAAAATTGAATGTTGTGTTATACATATTTTACTCCGAAATCAAAAGGAATATGAAGCCTGAATATGGAATGTGGAATATGGAACTTGAATAAAAAAAAAAAAAAAAATGCTATTGAGGGAGGTTATAAGTCCCGAGACGAAGTCGAGGGACTTATAGCCTCCCTCAATAGCATTTCAAACCCTGAGGGTGGAACGTTTGGTACATGTTCCAGACAACAAAAGTCATCATCTGTTATATGATATGGGTTAGTCATGGGTTAGGCAAATTCATCCTATCGATTGCGTGAAAAATATGATCGTTCAATCGTTTGGTATCGTTTGTCATTATTGTTGTTACGTGAAAATGTTTTCCCATGGGAGACCATCACAAAAATGGTCTGCCCATGGGCGAACATAACCAATGTGCCTCCTTCATGTGACTGGGTTTATCCAATCACTAACCGGTATTTGACTAACCCATTTAATGTTATAAGATATGTAGAGAGACTTCACTACAGTACATCCAGTAAAGTTATAGCATTTAGCGCTGAATGGATGTGATGAACGCGAAGGTGGATCATTTTTGTACGCCCCCCCCCCCCCCGCCCCATACTAATGACCAATTACTATTATGTTTGTCCCAATGTTAGAACATGTGTTAAAAAAAATGACATCGGCTAGAATCTAAAATCATAATGAAAATCCCTACACCATCCCCTCCCATCCCTTACGAGGTATATGTTGCTTGGTGTCGAAGTAGACTTGCCGCAATATAGCTTTTATTGTTTTTATGTCATTAGGCCAGTTTCGAGTTAGCTCATGGGCACATTGGCAATGACCATGTTAATGACCATTTTTTTTTTCTCAGACGGTTTATAGTACTTCACTCGTTTTCAGAGCGACATAATGTTTAAGCTTTACGTAATGAATTTATGGGATTCATCAATCCTCTTCAAACAAAGAATGAACTTGCGTAGACCAGATGACCAAAATGATCCGTCAATTAAATGGGAAAGCATCCATTTCATTATTTTGCATCGAATGTATTAACAATCTCTTTCTATTTATATTGCCAAATACCACTTTTGCTGTCAGGTGAATGTGCTGGCAAGCAGCATTTATAAGGATGTCATGAATAATCATTACGTCATAGATGCTTATCCCTCTGAACATGCCTGTTCGTAAGATTAGGCGCGGTCAAACTGGCAAAAGATCGAGAAGTGGTGATCGCGATCTTTAAGATCTCGAAGTTTTGCCAGTGTGACCGCAAACTTCCCGCGAAACTTCCTGCGAAACTTCTCGATCTGTTTGCGGGCGGTGCCTCCGAAGGCAAGGCCATTGTCATAGACGTGCCATCGGAGGGCGCACTCTTGCTTGCGCGCGTACCAACCGCCGAACTAAAACATAGTGGAATGCGTGTCCCTATTCCCAACATACACGAGACCGTGCAGCCAAATTACCGTGTTGCGTCGCCATCTTGTTCGGGCAATTTTTCCTTATATGGAGTGCACGCTTTGGCGCGGTCAGACTGGGCCACTGGTACGCGCGCAAGCAAGAGTACGCCGTCCAGTGGCTAGCGATTATGACGTAACAATGCACGTTTGTACATGACAATGGTCAATTGCGCTTCGGAGACACAGCCCGCACTCCATATAAGGAAAAATTGCCCGAACAAAATGGCGGTGGTAGCAAGTTTTGGTGGCTGCGTATTTCCTGGGTGAACACGCATTCCACTATGTTTTAGTTCGGTGGTACCAACTTCGCGATCTTGATTCTCGATCTTTTGCCAGTCTGACCGCGCCTAATGACGTTTTCTTCCTGCTCATGCGCAAAGTGGAACTGCGAATTGACTTATTCTGCAGTTCATTGTGTATGAATATTCAAAAGTGTGGTATTCCCCATCCAGGGAGCTGACGACGGTCTGTATTTAAGCAACACGTTCATCTCCGTTCTCACATTTCCCGCACAGCTGGTTGCCTCTCCTTGACAGGAAGGGTCGAGTTTTGCTTTCGATACGATCGCCTGACGTTGATGTATCGGTGAGTTAGTATGTCATGATTTGTTGTAACAAAGTAAAGAAGCGACACGGAATTCGCCAGTGATAAATGCACCAGGATCAAGCAGCTTCTTTTTTTTCCCCATTTACCTCCATGCTAGTGCATCGTGATGGAGAAGGGGCAATTCAAACGGTGAAGCGCAAGATCCAGGTTTATTACGTGAGTTAATTTTATAGTCATAAAACAGTATCAATGCCCTTCTGACTGTTAACTGTCGATGTGCAGATGCACAAGTCATTACAAAAGTGACCGAAATAACATATCGTACAAGCTTGGCTTTTTAGTGGGACCCTCCATTTCCATTACCATTCGTGTAATATGCATATGTATATACCTTATAAATGCAATTGTATGTCGTTACTCATCATCACATGTATCTTGTTGATGTACGTTTATCGAAATTACTACAAATTTGTTTTGTTTATGCATTGAATATAATTTCTCCTGTTTATTTAATAGAAATGAAAATAAAGTTAAACTTGAACTTGAACTTGAATAATTTGCAATGATCTTTTGATTCAAAGCCAGGTTCCAGCTATGAGAGCGTGGCCACCTGCTAAAATTTCTTCAATCATTTCATCAAAGTGATCCTAAAATCAAAGTTGATCATCAAATCATCAAATCAAAGTTGATCATCAAATCATCAAAGTTGATCCTAAAATGGGCTCTTGGCTTGATGAATATGGATTAAAATGCATTCGCTAATAGAGCTAATACTACGGTGTGCTCGCAGTATTCACTGCCTTGTTTTGGGTATTGATAATGTCAGGCGATTAGACATTTTATTGAAATTTACAGTATTGTTTTAACATATATTGTAATTTTTAATGCACAGAACTGGAGGCATAACTACATCAGCGACATTTTTTTTTAAATAAACAAACAATATAGGCTAGCTCTATGTTTGTCTGCAAGTACAGATTCTTTTTCTGAAATGATGAGGATTTATTCAAGAATTATTTATTATCATTATCTATCATTAATTATATATATATATATATATATATATATATATATATATATATATATATATATCATTTCCATGAAAGAGAAGATTATTCTTTGTTGACGCAAGCAGAAACAGGAAAGCGACCGATTATAGACTATATTTTGAGCAAAGGGAAGAGTGCAGTCGTTAGAGTGTCGGTCATGCAGATCACATTTGCATCCAACGTAGATCTCTATCGATATTACACTCAGAGAAAAAGTCGTAGTACCTTCACGTGTGGCAGAATTATTATACCCCCGCCAAACGAAGTTTGAAGGGGGTATATAGGAATCAGCGGACGGTCGGTCGGGCGGTCGGGCGGTCGGTCCGTTGCAAATCTTGCGTCGCGAACTACTTCCTCAGTTTTCAACCGATTTTCATAAAACTTGGCACAGATGTGTGCCTTGGGTTGTAGATGTGCAAGACGTATTTTTTGACAGTACCCAAAAGTACGTTGCCATGGTAACGGCATATTATGGGCAAAAATGGGTACAAATCTTGCGTCGCGAACTCCTCCCACAGTTTTTGATCAATTTTTATGAAATTAGGTACAGATGTTCATCTGAATATGTTAATGTGCAAGACACATATTTCCGCAGTGGCAAAAAGTGCGTTGCCATGGTAACGGCATGTTATTGGTAAAATATAGGGCAAAATGCTTCATGGCAAAACTGCTTCATCAGTGTTCTTCCAATTCTCATGGAATTCATATTGAATGTTTGTCTTAGGATATAGGTCAGCATGACACATTTCTCTTGACAGTGACAAAAAGTATGTTGCCGTGGTAACAGCTCACATATTATGAGCCAAAATGATGGAAAATTTTGTGTTGCAAACTACTTCCTCAGTTTTTGCCCAATTTCCATGAAACTTGGTACAGATGTGTGTCTTTGGTTGTAGATGTGCAAGACGCATTTTTCGACAGTACCAGAAAGTACGTTGCCATGGTAACGGCATATTAATGGCAGAAGATCAAGGTAAGATCTTGCGGATTTAACTACTTCCTCAGTTTTTTGACCAAAGCTTATGAAATGTTGTTTTGACCAAAGCTTATGAAATGTTGTTTGGCGGGGGTATAACCAGTCGCTGTAGCGACATTTCTAGTTGCATATAGCACCTTAAAGGGATGGTATAGTATTGGTTGAGGTGAGGATTCATGCAGCCTTTAGCTTTTTGCGAGATACTTGGAAACCAGTTTGTGAAATAAAGCATACAATTCTAAGAATTCAGAGTTCATTTGATGAAAATTGGTTTTGAAATGGCTTAATAGGGCCTATATAAAAACAAAGTAAAGCAAAGCGATCCTTATGAAAGGCGAGTCCCACTTTTTTTTATTAAGAATCACCTTGTTTTGGAAATCTCAACAATGTCAAAACAAATTTTCATCGAATAAACTTACAAAATTATATTTTTTGCATATTTCGTAAGAAGATTCTCATTACCTAAAAAAAAAAAATTAATAATAATCATAAAAAAAACGCTGGAGACATGATGTAGCCCTATCTTAACTGAAACTGTACCATCCCTTTATCGGGTGCAACTTTGCACCCGTCAGACCAGTGGGCACCTTTATTGCACCTTTCTCATTTGTAAGGTTCAAAATTACACACGTAAAAATGCTACAATCGTGTCACAAATATTAAAATATTAAAAGTGCAAAGTTGAACCTATTTTTCTCATAGAGTCTACAACGTGTCGACGGAATTAATTACTGTTTTGTTTACGTTTTTTCACTGCTTTGGTTAACATTCTCATGTTCACAACAATTAGTACCCATTTTCCCCGAAATGTGTTTCCGTGAGATGTTACAAAGGCTTCCCTGGGAACAGGGGAAGAACAATGTTTTGTTTTGTTTTTTTTTCTGGGTAACCTTGAGGAATGGCAAGAAAAGAATGTCCTTTGCAAAAATCGACTTTAAGAAAAAAAAATCCTGAGAGAGAGAGAGAGAGAGAGAAAGGTGGGAGAGAGAGAGAGGGAGAGAGAGAGAGATTGAAAGAGAAGTAATCATGTGATGAGTGGACATGATTTATTACTCTTGGCTGACATTCAAATGTTTATATCTTCCTTGTCCTTAGAACATATCAAATTTCAAATGTTCGTTGTATAATGTTTCTGTCATGTTACTTCCTCTGCTAAAGGCTTATGTATTTTTTTCCAAAACAAAAATCTTTGGCTTTTTCAATCACTATTCTTGTTGCAAATGACAGTCGGTTTAATCTTCTTCAGATCTGAGAAGTGATACCAAGAACACAACAACATTTAGGATGTCTGGAAAGATGTTCATAGTCGTGGCCACCTTCTTGGAAGGTACCAATCAAGAGGTAAATATTTGCATCCCAATGTAAAAGACGAGGCGGCTGCATGCTTGTACCCACTTTCATTCTCATTCTTTTCCTTGTTCTTTTAACCAAAGTTAAGTCCTCTCCTTCCAAGAGCGTCCAAGTCCTCTGTGTTGTTGTTGTTGTTGTTGTTTTTTTGTCAGACATGCTATATCAGGTTACAGCCTAATTTTAACCAAAAAACCATCACTAAACTTAAAAGGTCCCTGCAATCAAAATGTATTTTGACCTCTACTGATGCTTATTGGTCTGTACATAACCTAATCACTACATTCTTCATGAAGGTATGCATCCTAAAATTTTAGACATTTTTTTTTTGTCTTCTCAATTCGTTCAACATTTGTTAAGCCCCACCTCTGAAAAGATCATCCAGATCATCTTTGTCAATGTTATTATCTAGTTGTGATATCAGCCTCCATAGTCATAAGAATCCGCCTTATACAATAATTTATTGCTATTACTATAACCTACAATTACTGACAACGGCATTACATGTTACATGTTCTGTTTTATGCAAATATCCTGACAAATATTTGAAGTAGCAAGGGAAGAATTCATTATGAATATAGAATATTTCATATCAGCAGGTTAAACAAAATTGCACACTGCTGCTTTTGTGTGTGTGTGTGTGTGTGTGCATAAAATATGAGTTATCTGCACCAGTACCAAATTTCTTTTCTTCTCAGTGTTGTATACATTACTTTTGACATGTCTCGCCTGTAAAACCCACTACTTTTGGCATAGAGACCTTGCCAAAGGTATTATGCGCTATATAAGAACGGTGATAATAATAATATTAAAATAATACGTAGAACTGTCTTCGCGTCTTCTTTATGCTTTAAGTATGTAATATCAGCTAAAGTTAAATTTGAAGTGGCCACATTATGTTAACCTTAATTAATCCAGTTGGACTCACAACAGCATTCTCTTTATATACGAGATAGTTTTTGTTTCATGTAGAAATGAGTGAAATAAAAAGAAATTAGGTAATTGGTGCATCTGTAACAAAGCAAAAAAAAAAAGTGGGAAACTGTGAATAATCCATAGTTGATCTTTCAAAAATTCACACTGTGATAAATATTTAGTGCTAAAACCATGATATGGCTTTGGTAAAGTGACCAGGTGTTCAAAACCTATCACGTGCCTATGCAAGAAGGAGCAGTCATACTTCACACAGAATAAAATAGAATACTCTAGTAAAATAGAATAACGTCTACATCATCGGTAACAATGTATGCGAGTCGTTTGGGAGGATTCAACAGATGGCGCTAATCACGTAAACATGTTTCAAGATGACTGTACGGGAGGACCCCCCGACGGGCTGAAACACTTTAAATTACAAACTGTACCTTTCAAATCTTCGTAAAGACGCAATCGCTGCAGTGATGTAAATAATCAACACCAATAGTTTAGAATGTACACTGTAAAAGTGATAGTTCACTTATTTTTTTAATCGATCTTACTCGTCTTTCATGAAACATAATTAGGCCCTAAAAACCCATTTAACGAACAAATGCAAAGTGCACGCAAAGAACAAGAGAATACGAAACACTGCAGTTTGAACGTGCACATAGAAATATGACAAAATAAAACAGATCCAGAAAGATTCTTTTATATTCTTTCAGTTTGTTCATTCTTCATACATTATGCACGCGAGTATAGAGAACGAACTCTTGATATTCACATAACATTGCGAGCTGACGTGTTATCCCCATGTAAAGTGCAGAATGACATTTTAATGTGTGCTCGCCACGGTCGTGAATGTTCGTGGCAGAATGAATTCATTGCCTTGTCACAAAAAAGGGAAAAAAAGAAATAAAATGGGTCTCCTTCACCTTTTGTATCTAAATTTAATAGTCTAGACTATTGTTTAACTTGAACTCTGTTTTTATCTGCAGAATGATTTGATGCATTAGCTGTAATTTCAGCTGTTGGAATTGCTTGCAACAATGAACTGGTCTATGCCCCGGAGTGGGGTTTGACTTTAAGTCAACGTGAATATGGGCTGAAGGTTCCTTCCAGAAACTCCGGTTTATATGTTTCGTCATCAAGGGCGTAGCGAGGGGGGTGTTTTGGGTGTTCAAACACCCCCCTTTGCCAAAATGGGGGTGTTTGAGGTGCTCAAACACCTCCCTTGGGCAAAAGGGAGGTGTTTGAGCTGTTCAACACCCCTCTTCAACAATGTTTAGATGTTGAAAAATGAAACAAAAGCTGTCTTTACCGCTTTTATTTCCGTTTTGAATTCCGCCTTTCCTTTCTTTTGTGTTCATTTTCTCTCTCTCTCTCTCTCTCTCTCTCTCTCTCTCTCTCTTCCCTGCTTTGCTTTCTGGCCGAATCGCGAAGATACATTGCGCATAATGTTCACCGTTTACCAGTATTAATACCGTACGCGGTACCGTAAATTGTGTATGATGCATAATGAAGTGTGTACGCAATGCATGCTGCGCTGCAGCCTATATTATAGGCACAATGCGATTGCATGCTAAGTTAACGTTAGTAGTCTCAACTACCAAGTACAGTCAGTTTAGTAGCCTACTGGAAGCAGCTCAAGCACGTTTTCTCGTTTTCACAGAATCTCAAGGTAAGCTAACTTACTAGAGGTCTAATTCTGTTTATATACGATGGTTTTCAACTTAATTCGCATAATGATTTTTAACACAGCAAACTGACAATACTGTACTTCGGTAGTTCGGTGACATATCAAAGTTAATAGACCTAGGCATACTGCGAGAGCAGCCGCCGCACGCTGTGCTCGCGGTCCACGGGGCTAGGCTAGCGCCGGGGAGGGGAGCCCGCGCCCGGGGACCGCGATCGCCGCACAACGTGCAGCGGCTGCTCTAGCAGTTATAGGCACAAGCTAATCCAATATTGTTTTGTAATGAGTCTGGGAGTAGCAAGTTACTTGCTACTCAATCATGGGCGTCACCAGGGGGGGGGGGGGGCAACGCACCCCCTTCTGAACCTTAAAAAAAAAAAAAAAAAAAAAAAAAAAAAAAAAAAAAAAAAACGCTTCAGTCTGCCAGCGACCTCAACGCCGGACGCTAAATAATTGTTATTTTTTTTATTCTTCTTCTTATTTTTTTTTTTTATATTTTGCACCAGGAGGAAAACAAAACAAAACAAAACAAAACAAAACAAAAACAATCGCACCCCGGATCTGGCAGCACTGATGCTATACATACAGTGTTTACTATCTTTCGATCGTATTAGGTACGGTATCATTCATTGTGCAACGGATTATCAATTCAGAAAATGCAAAAGCTCCGTCGCATGGGAGGGAGATACCCCGCCCACACTCTCCCCCGTTATAGGTCTCCAATCAGTGGCGTAACTGGGGGGGGGGGGCGGCGGTGCCCCCCCCCCCCCATTCGCTGGTAAAAAAAAATATCAAAATTGTAATTCAAGGGTTAGTAAACTGCTTTTGAAATTGACATGAAAGGGTGAGCAAGAATTTTTTTTTTCTCTAAGATTTCTTTTAACCATAATTAAAGCGGCATCAATAGTGTGAAACATTGTTCAAAAAGCCCGGAGCCGACAAAAGATTGTGATTCAACGTGATTCCTGGTTGGCATTCTGAATGATAAGCAGGATGGAGCAGTGTACTCAGAACATCCGAACGGCAAATAGTCGCTGCAATGTTGCGGAATGTGATGTAGAATGTACACCTCTGTACCTTACACTTCGTTATATCAAAGCTATAGATCACTGAGTGTTACTTTACATACTATATTATATATAGTCTATAAATTAAAAGGCCTTGCATTGCCAATAATAAGCCTTGACCTGGGCTATTTCCTAACTTTTCCATGTATAAAACACACACACAAACACATACAATTAGGAGATGCTCTAAAGTGAGATTTTGCCCATCCTTCCCCCACTTGGTCACTTCGACTCCCCCACGCTGGTCTATACCTCCCCCAATCATGAACATAAACCGACATCCGTGACTACCAGTGGCGCACCGCCCCCCCCCCCCCTTAATTTCCTAAGCGAAAAAAAAAAGAACATAGGTATACAAACGGCAGTTTTTGGACTGTAAAATGTCAAAATTTTCACTCTCGCTCCGCTCGCTCGTATTTAATCGCTATGCCATTCCCCTGATGTTGCTGCCAGTTTAATTGCCAGCAGTTGCACCCGGTGCGCCCCCCCCCCCCTCCTTAATTTCCAAAGCGAAAAGGATAGCTACAAACGGCAGTTTTTAGACTGTAAAATGTCAAAATTTTCAAGCTCGCTCGCTCCGCTCGCTCGCATTTTAATCAATTCAATTCAGTTCAATTCAAACTTTATTTCATTTTTCGAAAAGGACACAAACATTTCACTTTCTTTGGTAACATATACAATACGCCTAAGGTTGCATAATCAAAACAAAGTAAATTGAGAAAACATATTGTGGAACCTTGGTGTAACAAAAACGTTGTAGGGAGAATTGATTGACTGAAGTGATACAGACGATATAATCGTTATGCCATCCTCCTGATGTTGCTGCCAGTAATTGCCAGCAGTTGTGCTCGGTGCGCCCCCCCCCCCCTTAATTTTGAAAACGAAAAAATATAGCTACAAACGGCAGTTTTTTGACTGTCAAAATTTTCACGCTCACTCGTTCCGCTCGCTCGCATTTAATTGTTATGCCATTCTCCTGATGTTACTGCAAGAAATATAGCTACAAACGGAAGTTTTTTTTACTGTAAAATGTCAAATTTTTCAAGGTCGCTCGCTCCGCTCGCTCGCATTTATTGTCCCATTCTCCTGATGTTGCCAGTAATTGCCAGCAGTTGCGCCCGGTGCGCCCTGCTTAATTTTCAAATCGAAAAAATATAGCTACAAACGGTAATTTTTTGACTGTAAAATGTCAACATTTTCAAGCTCGCTCGCATTTAATCGCTTTGCCATTCTCCTGGTGTTACTGCCAGTAATTGCCAGCAGTTGCGCCCGGGCCCCCCTCCCCCTTAATTTTCAAAGCGAAAAGATGTAGCTAAAGACGGCATTTTTTAAACTGTGAAATGCCAAATCGAGCTCGCTCGCTTCGCTCTCTTGCATTTAATCGTTGTGCCATTCTCCTGACGCTGCTGCCAGTAATTGCCAGCAGTTGCGCCCGATGCGCCACCCCCCTTTTATCTCCAAAGGGAAAAGATAGAGCTAAAAACGGCATTTTTTGGACTGTAAAATGTCAAAATTTTCAAGCTCGCTCGCTCCGCTCGCTCGCATTTAATCGTTATGCCATTATCCTAATGTTGCTGCCAGGAATTGCCAGCAGTTGCGCCCGGTGCGCCCCCTTCATTTCCAAAGCGAAAAAATATAGCTACAAACCGCAGTTGGGGATTGTAAAATGTCAAATTTTCAAGCTCTCTCGCTCGCATTCAATTGTTATCCCATTCTCCTGATGTTGTTGCGCCCGGTGCGCCCTGCTTCATTTCCAAAGCGAAAAAATATAGCTACAAACGGTACTTTTTTGACTGTAAAATGTCAACATTTTCAAGCTCGCTCGCATTTAATCGCTGTGCCATTCTCCTGATGTTACTGCCAGTAATTGCCAGCAGTTGCGCCCGGGGCCCCCTCCCCCTTAATTTTCAAAGCGAAAAGATGTAGCTAAAAACGGCATTTTTTAAAACTGTGAAATGCCAAAATTATCGAGCTCGCTCGCTGCGCTCGCTTGCATTTAATCGTTGTGCCATTCTCCTGAATTTGCTGTCAGTAACTGCCAGCAGTTGTGCCCGGTGTGCCACCCCCCCCCCCTCTCTTATCTCCAAAGCGAAAAGATATAGCTAAAAACGGCAGTTTTTGGACTGTAAAATGTCAAAATTTTCAAGCTCGCTCGCTCCGTTCGCTCGCATTTAATCGTTATGCCATTATCCTCATGTTGCTGCCAGGAATTGCCAGCAGTTGCCCCCGGTGCGCCCCCTTCATTTCCAAAGCGAAAAAATATAGCTACAAACAGCAGTTTTGGGGATTGTAAAATATCAAAATTTTCAAGCTCGCTCGCTCCGCTCGCTCGTATTTAACCCATTCCATAACGGGAACCTGGCGGCCTGTGTACCAAGTCTAATGGAGATTTTAGAATTCAGTATGGAACGGATTAATTGTTATGCAATTCTCTTTTTTTTTTTCTTCTTTTTACAAAAAGTCCCTCCTACACCCTCTCCCGTTCGGTTGCTTCGCTCCCTCGCCGAGGATCTCACACCGTCACATAATGTACCCCCGTAATAGTCCTTCATAGTATTTTTATTTTCACTATGCTCTATATATAAACGCAACTTTTACACTCTTGTCTTTACAAAAAGTCCCTACCGTGGGAGGGGGTATCCCCCTCCCACACCCTCCGCACTGAAGGAGTGGAATGGATCATCGCCGAGGATCTCACACCGTCACATAATGTACCCCCGTATAGTCCTTCATAGCGAAAGATTCGTGTATACGTATACAATTACATGTATGATATGTACATAATATAGAGCATGTGTGAATGTTCATGATGACACAGGAGCCAATAAACCAAATTAAAATAAAAAAAAAAATCTCACAGTTTACATTTACTGTCAAAACGCACCCCCCTTGAAAAAAAGCTGGTGACGCCTCTCCATGTTTAACCCAGTGACTTTCTGGGATACGACATTACATCTATAAGTTAAAGCAAAATTCAATGTAACTCGTAAGAAAAAGAATCAAGATAAATTTCCTTCATAACAACAGGGCTCTGGCACTGTAGAGGCGTGGGTTTGCCGCCTTCGACGGCCCTTCTAGTTCATATTGCCCATGAGTCGCATTGGCATAACTACGGGCATGACGGGAAGGGGCATGGGGGCACATGTCCCCTCAAATTGGCTGGTCAAAAAAGGTGATGGAATTATCTTATAGGCTTACAGTGAATTTGGTGACGAAATCACACTTTTATACCGTGAAAAAAGAGAAGTAAAGTTAATGAAATTTCAGATGAGATCACTACGAACACAATACAATACAATAATAATAACGATAATGATTGATAATATTAATAATGATTATAATAAAAATGATTATGATGATAATAATAATGATAATAATAATACTAAACAGAATGACAGAAATAGTTAAGATTATGAAATAATTAAATCTGACATTTCCTTTTCCTTGTTTCCTGTTACTGTCACTTTCATATATTTGCATGTTTTATTTTTATGTCTACATGTCTCTGTATCTTCTGAATATGTAATTTCCATTGAGTTACATGTAAAGAGAACAAATTCCCATATGGACAATAAACGATGAATATTGATTGAATTCACATTATTATCATAATTGTTATTGTCATTATTATTATCGTTATTATTACCATTTTTCATGTTTATCGGCAAAACTCCTTTGAGCTTCTTCCCGCTTCCCACCCCCTCTCTCCGCCATACTTCCAAAGCGTTCCCGCTTCTCCTGTCAATCAATTATTTTCAGTTAAAATAAAGAATAGATCTAATCTTAAACACCCCCCTCCAAAAAATCCTGGCTACGCCTATGTTCGTCATCATTGCATTATCTATTTTTCAGACCTTCGATGACATTGCCAGGGTTGGTGGCAGCATACAAGGATGCAAACTTTTACACGTGGGAGCGGACACAGTGCCAGACAACACCATCTACACACTGGCTGGCAAGGAAGAGCCGGTTTCTGAAGCTCTCATAGCGATGTCAAAGCGTGCTGCGGAGTCTATCGACGTAAGCCAGAGAACAGGTGAATATACGTTCTGTTCTTCTGCAAGGATCTTATCCAATTTTTTTTTTTTTTTTTTGCTCTCGCCGTGTGTTTCTGTCTGTCTGTCTGTCTGTCTGTTGCTATGTGTACATTTATGAGTCTGCGTGGATGACGGTTGTGTGTGGTCATCTTTTTTTCTTTTTGATAATTGTTAATTATAGGTGCATAGAGAAATGATGTTTGAAAGATTTTGTTTCCAGATGTACACGCATAGAGACTATATATGGGATTATACGTTCTAACAACTGATTATTATTATTATTATTATTATTGCTACTTTTTGTACACATGTGTGTGTTGCTGCTCGATCCTGGGATAGTAACAGTGTTTGCGGTTGTATCTTAAGAGCGAATATGAGCCAGAACGGCATATCGCTCGATGTGTGACACAGTGGGTGACACTCTCATATATATATGTATATATATATATATATATATACATATATATATATGTGTGTGTGTGTGTGTGTGTCCGTGTTATATCATCTTTATCAGTACCTCGTAATGAATGTAAAAATGGTAAGACATAGATACAGAAGAAGAATTGAAAATAGAGAGGGGGCGAGAGAGAGAGGGGAGTTTAACTGCAATGACCCCTGACGTCACTCGTCAACTTTTTTTTTATTTTCAATTAATTAATTAATTAATTAATTGATTAACTAATTCATTGATTTATTGATTTAATTCTTTTCCAATAGATACAAAGATTGGACTGGGTGTACTCGACCTTTGCGCCGTTTCTCCATACGGAGACTCGACCATGGACGACTGTGTCAAATTGTCTCGGACTCTCGGTGAAAAGCTTGCGAAGGAGTTTGACATCCCAGGTGATGATCTTGTCTTCTCTTTTGAATCCGATGATCGACGAAAGTATCAGAAATGAGAAAATTCACCCAGCTGCAACATTGCACACTGCTGAATTAATCTTATGGAAAAGTTGACCTGCACACGTGAACATTTATACAATTTTCTTGGAGGTCTGTTGAGCTCCCGAAAATGTGGTGATGCGCACGTCGTGTCGCGGAACCATTTATGATAAAACGGAACCGTCGTGTCGCGGAACCATTATGATAAAATTTTGTCAAGGTATACAATATCATGTTTCTTGGTATATTTAGTAAAAACTTAATATACATAATTCCTCACAGTTCCTATGACGGTTCTTTTTTAGATGAAGCACTAATCTATTGTTCCATTCCTTCTCTCTTCTTCGGCTGATTTGACTTCACTCATTCTCTTTATTTTCCGGTCTCATTACTTTGTTTATAATAGCACGAACATTAGTGGATGTACACAGTAATCACAGCTGCAGTGGTGCTATGTAAATCCTCTTTTTTCATATCCTTCACAGCATTCATTTACACAGCGTATGTTATTCATGAAAGTCAAGATTTAACTTACGTGGGTAAATGATAGGAGGAAAATATGTTCTTATGATCATAATTCTTTGAAAGTTGTGATATGAATCACGTTCACACAGTGATGCTTACTTTCGAGGATAAGCTAACTCAGAGGATAATAAAAGCTCGTAATATGGGGCGCTATGTGTCGCATGGTCTCTTTCGTCACGAAAATTGTTTTTGTTTTTTGTTGATACGTGACAACGTTAATTTCGTCACGAAATGGCAATTTTGTCAACGAAATAACAATCTCGTCAAAGAAATTCTAATATCGTATAACGAAATTGTAATTTCGTCGACGAAATAACAATTTCGTGACGAAAGAGGCCATGTGACACTTGGCTCCCCATACTTAACCACGAGCTTATCCTCGAAGTTAGCTTATCCTCACAGTTAATGATCACCGTCTGAACGTAACTAATGAGTCTCCTCATTCATAGTCTGCCGCATTTTTCTGCACTGCTCTGTTCTGTATAAGTCTATCTGCTCTGGGAGTCTGCCACTCGAGAAGACCTGCGTAGTTTGCCACCCATCAAGTGTCGCAAAGTTGCCGGATTCACTGAAAGAGTAAGTTTTATTGACAGAAACGTGTGCATACATATACTTATTCACATGACAAACATACGTGCTCACGCATTCTCACACGCAATACACGCACACATAGGCCTATACACGTAGATGCAAATGCACATGTTTAGACACACAATGTCATGAAAAAGAACATTACACACTTTCACACGTTTTTTTGTTTTTTTAGCAAGTGCGTGCCATAAAAACCCGACATGGATGCACGATACAAAACATAAAACTGCTGGTAATCAAAAAGTTCACAAATATTTCTAAAATGCATAGTAATAGTTATTGATAAATTAGAACAAAATTAGTCAGCATATAATACCATTGTAGTATGGTATATTTCTAAGAATTAAAATTAGTTCACAAATAAATATATAAAGTATTCCTTGAAATAATAATAAATAACATAATAAGTACATTTGTATATACACAAAGATTATTAGTAAGACACTATATTTTCAGTCAGTTATATTGCACAAAATTCCCCTGACTCCTCCCCATGGTCACTTATTCTACTCTTATAACGCAGTCAATCATCATCATAAATATATGAATAAATAAATATTATAAATCAATCCATCCTTATACAGTGTGTACTGTTATGACTACCTCTGTAACAATAATCCCTTCAGTCTAATTACCAAGTCACGGTCACTATACGCTATCATGAAGTGTTTGTCTCAAATTATATTTTGTAACCCTTAAAAAAATATATATATATATATAGGCCTTATATTTGGTGAAACCAATTGATAAAATACAAGTACTTTATACAAGAGAAAAAAACACGCTTAATCTTGTAATATTATTATGTCCATTCCTAACGCTACTGAATTTAAATGCGACCATTCTAATCTTTTTTTTTTTTTTTAAAGACGTTGCTGCAGTTTGCTGGTTGTTCCACGTTTCTGCGAAGCAGTCGCTGTTTAATAATTCTTTTACGTTTAGACTCTATCTAATTCACATTAAGTACATAAAAGAGAATCTTAAAATGCAAACAAACTTAATATGCATTTTTTAATGGATTGAGAACCAAAATAAAAAAAGAACATATTTTGTTAATCTTCGAAACCAAATAAATTTGGCCTATAAGCTGTGCAAAGCACGAGCATTGTACTTAACCCTTACTGTACTGGGCTATTTGGCTCCATGAAAATACTGGGGGGCTGGGAGGCCCTCCCCCCCCCCCCCCATTGATCTCGGAAACTCAATGTCCGATGAACTTGAAAATTTGCATGCTGATAGATCTTCGCGTGCTGAATTTGATGGTGTAATTTATTTTAATCAATTATGCAAATTGTTTGCATAATTAGCCAATTAATTATTCATAATGCGTATTTTATGCATTGGGGGGATATTTTCATAATTTCAGCCTAAACAAGTACAAAATTACATGAAAACTGTGTAATAATGAAGAATAATGTTTCCCAAATGTGAAATAAATCAATTCTTATCTATTTTTATGAGTACAGCAGATTTGCATAAACTATTAATATGCAAATTTACTACTTATGAATTTTTTGCATACTATTGAAATGTATGACGTACTAAAATGAAACTGGAAGTAAAATTATCCTTTTACAGGACCCATGGGCGCTACCATACTTTTCAACTGTATTGTAATGTCCCTGATATTGTAAACGTGAAGTATAATTTATGCAAATTTATGTAAATTTATGATTTTTTAAATAAAAATTAGCTTATATGTGATTTTGCGTGCAAAATATAAGAAAAATCAATGAATACAAAAAGTATACAAATGTGAGAAAAATCAAACAAGTTATTTGCCATACTCATAAAACATTTTTGAAATTAACTTCGTGAATCGTGTTTTTTGTCTCAAAAAGTGAAAATATCACTGTTATTCTTTTGTTTTTCCAATGTTTTTATTTCCTTTGATTTTACTGTTTACATTTGTTATGTATTTTATTGTTTTCTAAGAGTGCCCAGTAAAATATGTGGAAGGATAAGCGTTATTTGAATCATCTTTGTGGATAAAAACTCAATTTCCCCCTCAGAGAGAGAGAGAAAAAAAAAACGAGAAAAAAAAACAATGTTTTGTATGTTTTGTATTGTTTTTATTTCTTATGTTTTCTATTGTTTTATATTCCTTATGTATATCATTGTTTCTAAACTTTGCCCAATTTATTTCAGAACAATATAGAAGCATGAACCAAGTGGAAAACCAATTCCTGAGCAAAATTTATAAAGTAATGCAAGCCATGGTCTATTGACAGTATGTAACTGTACACAAATATATGCAGCGATTAGCCGTTTTAATGACATGCGCATACTAATAACACCCCCTAGGTAGGTCCGATATGGACGAATGTGGTATCAAAATGTGCGCAAGACTTCACGGGAAAAAGTCATGAAGCGAGAATCCAAAATTCCCAGCGGTCGCGATGCAATCGCCAAATGTATGGAGGGGGGGGGGGGGGGCCTCCCAGGCCCCCCCCCCCCCAGTGCAGTTGTTTCGCATATTCCCTTTACGCGCTTCCTTACGGACCATCAAATATTATTTCAGATGAACAATATCAATTCTCGTAACGGTACTGTAAAATGATTTTTTTTTTTGTTGTTTGATCAATCACCGCGACTTTATCATTTGAATTCTCAGTTAAAAGATTTCACGGCGACAGTCATTATAATGTATCAAGTATTAAGTACCATGTTTGGTACGATTGGAATTGTTTGCATTTGTTTCAACCATTTTCAGTATCATTGCAGTTGTTGATGAATTATTGCAATTTTAATGTGAATCATTGGGGACTGACGAAAGTATCAATCTAGCCTAAGAACTGGACACACGTTTTCTATTATGAGGCGAATTATCATTGCACGTTTTGATCTATAGTATAAGCCTATATATTCGAAGAATATCAAAGTATACAATGAAAATGTAGTCAGTAACTTCAATTATCACATCAGTTCCAGATAAATACGCAACACGAGCAGTTACAGCTGTTTGAATTATCCTCAGTATTCAGCACTTTGATTGCTTAAATGAAGAAAATCCATCATATAAGTCAAACAAGTACTCGGTACTTATCTTTAATAACAGATCCAGCATGATGATCCTTGGAAAAAACCAGACTACGGAACAGCCACTTTCAACCAGAAATGGTGCGCCACTCTGATTGGAGCGCAAAAATTCACACCTGTCTTCAACGTCAATTTGACAACGACTGATCTGAAGGTTGTCCAGGAAGTCTGCTACCTTGTGCGTACGTCCGGACGACCCAAACAGAGGGAACAAGTGAGCATTTACTGTGCAAGATGGTCGAACGAGTACAGAATTGCGAGTCCTAGAAAATGAAACAAAAGTACATGTAACTGATTTGTAACTGAAACTGAAATCTTGCTTATACATAATTTCAAAGGCGGAAGGTGAGTAGTTAAACTAAGGTTTTACCTTTGCAGGTAGTTCGCAGTTAAAAAAAGAAAAAAGAAAGGGAAATAGAGCAGTAGAGTATATTAATATTATATTAGCTGCGCAATGTAAATGTCTTTTATTATTATCATTTTACGTAATCATTCTATTAAAAAAATGCAAACCAAGTAAAAGATATAAACATACAGCTTCGGAATTGGAGGTAGGAGGCATCCTGTCCTCGGAAAAACAAACAAACAAAAACTGACATGGGAATCAAGGGGAGACGTCCCTCGTCCGCGGGGATCGTCCGCCTTTGACTTTGAGATGAAGCAATGAGTGTAGTATGATTTTATTACGCATTTTTTTTTCTTTATTTTTCTTTCTTATTTTTTTATTTACTGTTATTTATCTTTTTTTTTTGACTGAGTGAATGAGGGTATGGCATTCTTCATTCTTCAATGGCTGTGTAGCATGGAGACCTTCCGGCTGTAAAGGCGACAGCATGGATTTCCCAGATCGCTCCAGTTGGACAGGTGGCCATGTTTCTGCTCAATACCGACGTGACTGGTTTGCACCGGGCATATGAAGCTTGTCGCAGACGTGGCCAGGTATTCAAAAGTGACGATCATCTCCACCCTCTCAGAGTTTGCCCCCCCCCCCCCCCCGCCCCGAAAAAAAGGTGTCAATGACCTATAGTGTACAGATAATTTATGTTACAGATGTTAACCACCCAGTTACACATTATTGGCAATTTTTTGCTTGTGGCTTCTTATCGCCAAATCGCGGCAATATTGGACATTGTTTACAGTAAGAAAATCAGTCATGGAACCCCCCCCCCCCCCATACACACACACACACACACACACACACTTGGCTGCCAAGTAAAAATAATGTGACGTGCATAGAAAAGCGCCTTCACGTGTTAAGACCCACACAATAATGTTCCTAGCACGACTCTGTCTTGCAGGCTTAATTCAACGTTGCCAGAGAGCAATATATAATTATCATGAAAACTTTTCTTCTTTTTTTTTTTTTTCATGTCAGCCGCTTTGGGGATAGAAGTGGCATAAAAAGTGTGAAACTTTTTTGATTTCGTTTTTGTTTTTGTTTTTTGTTTTGTTTTTGTTTGTCAACCCATTTGGAGTGGGAATTGTCACATTCCCCCTCCCAGTTAGCAAAAAGCTAGATCCGCCCCAGCATGTGAAAATTGATGTCCATTAGACTTCTTTCAAATTTTCGGTGAAACTGTCTCTCTTCCGTTTGTCCCGTCTGTTTCTTTATCTCACAATCCGACTGAATCTAAGTTAATTTTCCCCTACACTGGTTCTGCAGCCATTTTTGCCGTCATTTCGTTTTTCTTTCTTTTGTTTTCGTTTTCATCTTTCGCGCAGGAACTTCAAACTGATGTCGTCAGCTCGGAAGTGGTTGGCATGATACCCCTGAAGGTGATGCTGGAAGCAGCTTCATCCTGTATGAGCAGGGAGGAGTTCGACGAGGCATCAGAGGAAAAGAAGATCAAGACTGTAAGCATTATGCTTGAAGGCTTTCGTTTGTGTCTGTGTTTTAATTGTCACACGCATACACATACATTCACACACTCTCACCTAATAAGATTTTTCTTAATTGGCCCGTTCTGCACACCAAATCCATCAAATTGCATTTTTGGTGGTCCGACGGTGAACTCTGGTGGTCCCAAAAATCAAGAAAATCATAAAAATGCAATACTTTAACGTTAAACGTTTACAACAACCCATGATTATGTTAAAATTTGAAGGTATGCAAAGTGGGTCAAATACCACGTTATACTTTGAGTAAAAAGTAAGAAAGTAAAAAAAAGACATGATTATTATAAGCTTGATAGGCTACATGCGAATATTGGCAGGTATTTATGTCAAAGGGCTTCAAATACCACTTAGGCTTAGTATGAAGTTAACTATTAAGTCTAACTTTTGACGCGTGTTTTAGTGGAGGCGTAAACATGATTTTTCCGTGACACCACATATTCATGAAATTTTCATATTTGATATAGGGTATAGCTATATAACCTAGCTATATAGTATATTATTACGGTGTAATCATTGCTATATCATCATAATTACTATTAACATTATCCTTATACTGTCGTTATTACTGCTACTATTTCTGCCATCATTATCGTTATAATTAGCGGCAGTATTATACGGACAGTCCCTATAATCCCTACCATTCCACTCTCTAAGGCAACACGACCCTTGAGAATAAGAAACACATCTACTTAATGCAAATATGATTATGTATAGCCAGAAAATAAACATCATCCTCCCCTGAGAACATAAGAAAAATATAGGATAAGTCGTAACTATGACTTTGAATTACTATACATGGCACTTCATTTTTGAGTTACAAACCCTACTACATTTTCGAATTGACGTGTCTTTTTTCATTATCAGAATAAGGATTTTTTTTTTCGGATTTTTCCATTTTCGGAAGTTGTATAACAAACCAGGAGAATTTCATGCAAATTGATCACACATGAAAAATGTAAACAAGACATCATAATGCTATTTATTTCATGACAAATGTTCCCACTCGTTGATTCGAAATTCAGGTAATCGAGTGTCTGGGACTCGACAAGATGCGACGCTTCGATCCCAAGACACGAATCCTGGAGTAAGTAGATACGTTTTTATAGCTTCAATCATCAATGGTAGCTTATTTAATTATTTGAATCTTAATGTGCTCGCGCGAATGCAAATAAAATTATTCGTAGTGACCGCTTGGACTGTATTACCTTAGTGCAGCATAACATCGTTATCTGAATTAATTTTTGGATGTGAATCAGTGACGGATCTAGGAGGGGGCGCACAGCTAGGACCCCCTCCCCCTTAAATGTTGTTTACTTATATCTTATGTAAAAGGAATAAAATGAAAGGGGCGCCCCCTTTAATTTTCTGTTCTTTTTTAAAGATGTTGTCTGCTGATGAAACTTGGATGTGCCACCAGAAATGCTCTGCGCTCCCCCCCCCCCCCCCCCCTTTACGGAAATCCTGAATCCGTCCCTTGGAATGAAGACAGTCCTTGTATCCTGCATTACAGTAATCATTATGTAAACTAAGAAACATTAATGTATCTTATGTTACGACCAAAATCACTCTGAGAATGATCGCACAAAAGAAACAATCAACTTATGTTCAGGCGGTTTATTAACAGTGATATTGTGGGTACAGACTCGTAATCGGTTTTCACATCAGTAATGATCAATAGAAACAATCATAAATCAGTAGTGGAATCACTTACACGTATCTGAATCAGGTAATCCTTTAATTGAAAAGGTCCAAATGCGATGTTCGATGCACAAATGAATAATCCTTGAAGTGCCGATGAATGATTCCTCCCGACGTAACTCCAGAGGCACAGGTTGCATTAATCCACAGTGTAAATCCGGGGTAAAATCCGCGATAGATGTCCACGGCGAAAACGTGTAGAATCCAAACGTTATGACGACCACGTCCAGTTGATGCGTTGAATAATGATTCACTTAAAAACGTCCAGCAAGGAATCCAGCCCGTCACAGCTTTGCCGTAATAATGTCTGTTGACACTAAAATATGGAGTCTATCTCCAACGTAGGCAAATTAATTCTCTGCAGGCAAAATGTCTCCCAGGCCTTATCTCCACAAACACAGTTTGTATAGCAGGTCAGCAGGTAACACAGGACTGACTATAACAAGTCGCTTCAGAGCCAGAAGTGACGCAACTCTCAGAGCAGAGGTGTTGGGTACTCTGCCTACTGCAGAATTTCTCCAGCTTATATACTATCCATTCACCCCTTTCTAGTACATTCTGTAATTTTCTCCAACCTGGGGCCACATACCTGAACATACTAGCAAGTCCAAATTCCAGGAATCCTGGATGACTCACTGTCTAACTATGTGCATAACATCATTGCCAAAATTAACTACCAATCACATTGGGTTACAGGGACAGTGCCTCACTCAGCCAAGTATGTAAGCACTTCCTAGAATTTTCTAGAATGGGTTAAATCATTCTAAAATTGAGTGAGCTATAATGTATTTCCTGTCACATGCATACATGTACTGTAGCTACATTTTATACCATATAGAAAATTCTCCACTGATCTGGTCAGCCTGTATGTACTATATCTATATCATATAGAATGTTCTCCATTATTCTGGTCCACCTGTGTACATACACATTAAAACAACCATGCATACAGCCTTGATACATGTACATAAGTACTTATGTGTACATTATATTTTGTGACACTTAGATAGTTAGAGTTTTGTGTCCTTAAGTTAAATACAAAGTGCATTGTGTACTCATCTTAGATGATCATCGTAAACACATGGATGTATATCTTTACATTTAATTCAGTCATTCGTGTTTTTATCTATCCGTTTTTACTCCATCTGAGCAATGCTCTGAATTGAAATACATTCCATTTTAAATCATTCAGTATGCGGTATCGTGTTTTTCCATTCCAGGTATGCAATCAGGGATTAACCTGTACGCAGAGACATCGGAAAGATCATTCCAGTGATTTGGAGGATTGAAGACAGAGCAGGTTCCGGAATTTATTGTTGTAGATCCTATGATGATTCTGCATGGTATGATGACTTGAACTGATACGTTCACCCGAGTGAGAGGCAGTTCTACCAGGTCATACAAAATGAAACGAAAACATTCAATGATAGGCCTATCCCCTCTTTTGCATAGTCTGCATCTTCATAGTGAACTAAGTTTGTGGAGCCTCTACCGATGGGGTGGGTGGGTGTGGGAGTATATATCCCGAATGAGCTTTGCGTACTAGTATTTAGAATTGAAATTCAACGATCTGGTGCACATTCTTCAAGTGCTCTTTGCATGGTGGAATACATTTAGAAATGTTCAGTCAAAAAGTTAAAACTCTCTCCCCTCTTTTGCGTAGACTTGCGTATTTACCGTGTATCAAGTCTGTGGAGATGAACAAAAGGGATGGGGTGTGGGAGATGGGGGGGGGGGGTATAACGAGAGAGCTTTTGTGCATTTTATAGAGCCGAAATGCAACGATTTGGTGCGTTCCTTTGGGGTATCTTTTTAAAGAATTCCCAACTAAGAGTAAAAAAAAAAAAAAAAAAATTCTAGGAAGATCTGAACGGATAGGTACACAAATTATTTACTTATTTAAGTACACAAATTATTTAGTCACCTCTGCGTCGTCACTGTGTACTAAGTCTGAGTTGGGGCCTCAAGGGGCGGAGTGGGTGATGGGGGTGTCCCCCTTCCACATGAGGGAGTTTTTGCATTATTAGGGCTGAAAATAAGCGACCTGCAATGATCTGGTGCACACTAATTTTGTGGCAATATTGAGAAAATTATCTATCAAAGAAAAATTGACAAACATTTTTTGACAATGTGAATGGGTTAATCGTGGTATACTTCCGCGTGTGCGTCTTTTCACTGTATATTAAAGCTTATTGAGGTGGAACGAGAGCGGGGGGGGGGGGGGATATTGAGGGTTATCCCCCCCCCCCCACACACACACACATACACGCGAGTTTTCATAGCTTTTTCTATTTTAGAATTCAAATTCAAGTATTGCATGTGACTTTGTATGACCTGATAGAAAGTTGTATAGATGGTGGCATTTCCTTCAGCCTTCATAAAGCGGATATGATGCCTGAAATGCGTGTCGAATAAAAGTATGTTAAAATGCATTAGTAACCGATTTCATTGCCGCGCTATACACTGCATAGATTTGAATGTTGATGAACCTATTGGCTTCAAAATGCCTTCTGCTGTCATAAAATTGTTTGTTATACTTTATGAGATGAACGAATCTCGCTCCATCGCTCTTCACGACATAGGTATATCCTCCAATAATGATGATAGCGTAAGTTTGATTTCCAGCCTGGATTTCTTTCTTCTTATACAGCTTGTTATACTTGTAGTTGGATGGCTGTTTGCTTTCCTGTTTTGCACCGTATGTACTCTCCCGAAACAACGCTGTGATTCATAGGTTCATGATTAGATCGAAGGAACTCGGAAAACAGTGATAAAAGATGGAAGTACTTTGATTAGATTGGAAACGTATTACTCAATAAAACATTATGCCATTTGATAATTAGTTCCCAATTATAGGAAAAAGAGCTAAGAATCAGTACTAACCCATCTGCTTCAAAGAATATAGCCGGAAGGAATATACAAGAAACATCACGTGTTTAGAGAGATTTACTTCAGTGTAATAATGGGCACTTTTTAACGTCAAAGTGAAGACTGTTAAAAGTCTCCATGTGCCATCAAGTTGAATTGTGGTTTGCAAGGAAGTGAATGAGTGTTAATCACCACGCAGAAATGTGTTGTGGTAGTTGTGCAATATTAGCGCTGTGTCTGACTAAATCTCCTGAATACGGGTCTTGAGGTGTAATAGTACATGTTTTGTATAAACAAAAATGGCGAGAACTAAATACGTAGATTTATGAATTTTCAAAGGAAGGATTTTTGGAATCTATGATTCAGAAAAGTTGCAATTTATTGATGAAAATAGTAAAGGGCTGTTTAAGTAATTCTTGACAATTTTTAACCTTTTTTCATCATAACATAAATGGAACACTCGAAAATATTTGCAATTATCAAACCTGTCATATAGTGTGCATTTGTTAGTCGTTCAGAGCAATCGTGATATTATCTTGTCTTTCTTCTGCTACGTTTGTTAGGTGTTTTGCAATATAATTATGATATAAGAATTACATCGAAGCATGAGACCATATATTTGCATCATGCAATATACCGTTAGTATTGTATTATATATAGTGTTTGGTCAATATAGTGTAGCTTTAATTCTATTTCTTGTGTAGATGTAAATCACACTCTGCACTTTGAAGTACCTTAACTTGCTATGAATATAACAAAGGCTATATATGCCACTTGTATGTATATGAAATTTATATGGATATCTGCATTTTATCATCTTCGCGCGTAACTGACACTGCTTGCAGCGTTTCCAATAGAGTATTTTACTGGTATTACAGATTAGTGCAGGATTATACGGCAACTTGTCTTACCTCTTCGAGTTCTGTTGCAGTGTTTTCATCCTAATATAATTATCGAAAGCTAATATATTCCAAGAATCTAGATAATATATAAACAGGTATAAAGTGCATAATAGCTATGGACAAAGAGTTGAAGATGTATGCTGATGTACATAACAAAATTAATGTAGAAAATTGTTATGATTTTTTTTAAATAATATTGTTGAGGCACTTTGTTGTTAGATCTATTGAAGAATATTATTGTTCTTTCCGAAGAATATTACTTTCTTTCCGATTTATCTGGATGTGTTTATAGTTCCATAATTACAGATGTTTCCTTAGTTCCGGTGCAATATCTTACTTTTATAGCGTGCATTTTCGGTTAAAATCGTAAGTTATTATTTTGTGTATTTAAGATTATTCTGCAAAGTTTTTTTTTTTTTTTTTCAAAAGATGCCAAAAGTTGTAGAAGCATTGAAACGTATTTAATAATTAAACTAAATATTTCTCATTGAACATCCGTACTATGCATGCTTTGTTATTGTTCTTGATGGCATGGGTGTTTCAACGTGTATTCTGAAAACTTCTTGTTGTGTGGTAATACAGTAATATGTAACGGAATTACATTATGACATACGTTGATAGGGTAACAATAACCGTAGTGGATATTATAATATAAATGATGTATATATATATTACATGTGTGTGCGTATGTGTGTGTCTGCATGGATGATGTGTGTGGTGATGGAGTAATTTCGCCTTCTCCCCAAAAGTAACCCAAGATATTTTTCTCCGACCCAGAGTCACAACTCTTATCCCAAAGCTTAGGGAATTTCAGTTAAAATTCTTCATGGTGCACTTTATTACAAAAGTTAATCTGTTGAGATTTGGGTTTGTTTCTGATGATCTATGTTCTTTCTGCAAAAAAAAAAAAAAAAAAAAAAAAAGGCGCTGAGACATATTCACATTTATTTTGGGAGCAGGCGCGCCGGAAGCAGTTTTGGATTGGGGGGGGGGGGGGGGGGGGGGGGGGCAAACATTGGAGGGGGCTCAAGATTAGACCATGCATATGTTACACAATATACACATACACACACACACACACACACGCACACACATCTATTATATATATATATATATATACATATATATATATACATATATATATACATATATATATATATACATATATATACATATATATATATACATATACATATACATGTATATATATATATATATATATATATATATATGTAAAGTGGCGTACGGTGGGTCTAAACATGGGGGGCACCATAAAGTAATTTTAGACCGTCTGTATGCTTACAAGTGCGAGTGTGCGTGAGCAATAATGGGACTACAATACATTACGGAATGTGATACATTCAACAACACAGTCTTTGAGGAACATTGTAAGTTTTCAACAACACAGTCTTTGAGGAACATTGTAAGTTTTCCTTACATGGATTATGGAATGACGGTGTGAAACGATCGACAAATTATATACTGTCAGCAACATAAGGTGAATGGCATAACAATAAAATGCGAGCGAGCGAAGCGAGCGAGCTTGAAAATTTTGATATTCTAAAGTTCCAAAACTGGAGTTTTAATTGCAGCTATATATTTCGCTTTGGAAATAAATGGGGGCGCATCGGGCGCAACTGCTGGCAATTATTGGCAGCAACATCAGGAGAATGGCCTAGCGATTCAATGCAAGCGAGCGAAGCGAGCAAGCTTGAAAATGTTGACATTCTACAGTCCCAAAACTGGGGTTTGTAGCTATATCTTTCACTTTGGAAATTAATGGGGCGGCGCATCGGCGCAACTGCTGGCAATTACTGGCAGCAACATTATAGTCCAGTCAAAATATGAAATGACCCACAACTAATTGCAACAGAAACGATTCCACTTGCATTTGACCCGGAGGAGCTATCAAAATGACATATTAAAAGTTCCCTAAAATTCGAGTGGTGGATCAGTGTCTAATTGCATAAATTCAAAATGGCCGCCATACAACCTATTTATGCCTATATCTCGGGATATATAACCCACAGAAAGTAAATACCGGTGTCTAAACCTATGTATGTTAGGTCAAGGAATACAAATATGTTATCTTTAGCAACTTTCAAGCATCCCTTTATATAGTTTTGCATATATTTGCATATAATTACATACAAAATGGCCGCCATATTGCCTGTGCAAGCCCGTATCTTTGTATATCATTAATGTAGCACACTCAGGAATAAGTCGCTATATATCTGGACATAAAACCCGCAGAAAATAGATTCTGGTGTCTAAACCTATGTTTTTTAGGTCAGGAAATACAATTATGATATAAGCAGTAACTTTCAAGCTTCCCTTTATACATTGTCTGCATATATTTGCATTGATTAAATGCAAATTGGACGCCATAATGCCTCTACAGGCTTATATCTCTATCTATAAAAGGTACCCAGTGATGGTGTCTGTGGTCTTAATTTTACTGCTGAGAATCACTGATGTAGAATACGTTCCACTCAGGAATAATACCTATATTTCACTAAAAATTTGCATAGCTATATTTATGCATAAATCCATTTAAATTTTTATTGTGAATATAATTTCAGATATACGAATACGAGCTACAGAACGTTAATTCTACTGTAATTTCTACATCCAAAATTTTAAGGGCAAAATTGTTAGAATTCCATTCACAACCTTAATGATTATCCTTACATCCAGTTTTATACTCTTGCATTGATTAAAAGTATTGTATTACATTAAACTCACTCTAAACTTCTTTAGATAAAACCTCAGAACAGAAAACAACTGTAAGGAGCATCGAATAGAACATATCTTTATTTAACTGTAATCTCAACTTAGCTTCCAAAGTGTGCTCAATAGGTACACAACAGCAAAGTCTCAAATTATGTAGTAGGAATCGTTAAAAAGATTTTTATGATTGCACGATATTTAATGTATTATATCGTGTAATTTGCCCTCATGTTTACTGCTTATACTTGTGTCTACATTGCAATACTTTTCTTTCTTTTTTTTTTTTTTGGGGGGGGGGGAGTCATCAAGATCATGATTATCCATAAGCTACTCTACAAAGTTTCATGAGTTTGGACATTAGTTTAGAGGATGTTCTTGTCATATTATCTCATATAGCTTTCAAAGTGTGCTTAAGGTGTAACCACACAAAAATTGGTCTTAAATCATTCAGCAGATTTTTTTCAAACATCTTTTTCCTTACCTGCGATGATTTGCATCCATGTTTAGTCGATACTTGTGTCTTTTGTTGCAAAACTTTTGGCAAAGGCATGTTTATCAATGAGCAACATATGACCGTGATAAGTTGTATGGAAGTGGATTTTGTCATATTTTTGCGCGGTTTTACCCAATGACTTACAGAAAACAGCCAAAAACAAAAAAAAAAGAAAGAAAAGAAAAAGGAAATGCCTTAACATGTCTATTCCTAGTACTCTGGATTCATCAGTCGATCAATACAAACAGCATCCTTCCCATTGGCTTCAAGCTCATAAAATGCTTATAAATTCAGATAAGTGTTACCATTTTTAGTGCTGTATCTGCACCTTTATTTAAATGTTTCCTATTGCATTCAGGCTTCGCACTAATAACATTTTCATCAACACACAATTTTTTTTTTTTTGGAAATGCGAGCAGCATGAAGGCTGAATTCAATTTTGCAGGCGAAAAAGCAGTCAGAAGTCAGATAAAAAACAAAATACATAACATCATTTTCTGTTCCTAACACTTCCAAAAGGTCCCTTCCCTCCACTTCAGCAGCAGCTTTTCTCCGAGTTAAACAGTAGAAGGGAAATTATACAATCATTGGAATTGGGACGATTTGAGGAAGATTTTTAGTCAAAAATATGTTCTGATCACTACAGACAAAGCTGCGGCTATTAAGGAACTCCTGAAGGAAGTCTGATGCACCTGTAAGACAGGCTGTTAGCAACTGGTAATGTATAGTTGCTGGTAGTGTATAGTTGCAGGGCAAACAGATTTGACTGCACACAACCCATATCAGTGGCAGATGCGGGCCATTATAGATCAGACACAAAATTGTAATGTTATATTTCTAAAATATTTGCGGAGTCAGATGATGCTGTTCTAATTGGTGACTAGGAATAAATAGCATTCTTGAAAGACATCAACACAGTTACAACAAATGTGAGACTTACCACTTTTCTTTTTGTCAGTATGAAATGTAAATTAATCAACTGCAATTTGACACTATCCTAGTCCAGAGTTTATGGTAAAGGCATAGAACACTTTGAGTGTAAGCGAGTTTACATGTTTTACACTTTTATCATTGATCTATATTTATATATATATAATATAATATATATATATATATATATATATATATGTATATATATTATATTATTACATACCTTTGTAAGTATCTGTATTATCGCAAGCCAGAAAATGAAAATGAATCCGTACTTGAAACGGAAGAAAGTTTTCTTGAAATCCAATGACTTTGATTCATTAGATTTTGAATTCATCTTAGCCATAGGTTCAAGACAGCAAAAAGGCAAAGCAAAGGTTCAAGCTAATATTGCAAATAGCCATCATTTATCTTCTGGCGTCCACCGACAGTCATGCATGCATTTTCAAAAACCATTTTCAGATTCTCTTTTAAGACCCCATGTATTGACAGATTTTCAACAAACTAGGCAAGTAGCATTCCAAGGATGACAGACTACTCGTATCAAGTTGTTTAAATAGACACCATGTCCAAAAGGTCCCAAAACCCCCAAATTAAGGAATCTATCATAAAAAAAAAAAATCTCTCTCACACACACACACACACAAAGTAGAACCAGCTATAACAGAGCTAGGTAAAAAGTACAAAGATGAATATCTTGGAGACTGCATAGTTTTAAGTTTCGCAGTTTTATCTTCTTTTCGAAATATTACTAGTACATTATAATCTCTCCCTCTCCTCTCTCTCTCTCTCTCTCTCTCTCTCTCTCTCTCTCTATATATATATATATATATATATATATATATATATATATATATATAATACTTGTAGTCCGCGTGTTGGTACCAGTACAGAAAAGATGACGAAGTAGGGTGGTAATGCATTTCAGTCCAAAAGTGCTATTTAGTCAGACCAAAATTTCGACGGATACATTCGTCTTTCTTCAGAATTGCCATTGTCGACCTTCAGGAAGACAAATGTATTCGTCGAAAATTTGGTTTGAATAAATAGCACTGTTGGACTGAAATGCATTACCAGCCTACTTCGTCTATATATGTGTGTGAATATATATAAATGACGAAGTAGGCTGGTAATGCATTTCAGTCCAACAGTATACATACATGTACATATTTCTTTTTTTAGATGTGTGGGCACTAATGTCCCCCTCTCTATCTAGAGTTGCTGCTTTTATAAAACCAGAAGAGCATTGAGTAAATACATCAGTGAGTGTATTAGCATACTTTCAAGATTATTGTGGCAGATGCTGGGGTGACCTCCTTGGGGCTAGTGCAAATAGGGACCAATTTTCACTCTTTCATCTTCAAAAAAAAAAAAAGCTGGTAGAATATTGGTAAAATGGGAACCATCCCCCCCCCCCCCCCAGCCACAGGATGCCCAAAGGCACCTCAAATCTGATATAGGTGTGGCCGCCTTTGGGCTGGGACCAAATTATTGGAGGCCACTTTTGATTTTTGATCCTCCTTTTGAAAACACATGGTCAAATTTACAACAAACCTAGTACTCAGATGAGGGGCTGGACCCCTGGGTCTTTTATTCAGAAAGTGAGTGAGTGACATGGTACCCTGATATGACAAGATCGTCATCTACAATAATGTCCAAACTCATGAAACTTTTGTAGAGTAGCTTATGGATGTAAGCTACTCTTACTTTGAATAGATTTATGTATAAATATATGCAAATTTTTAGTGAAATATAGGTAATTATTCCTGAGTGGAACGTATTCTACATCAGTGATTCTCAGCAGTAAAATCAAGACCACAGACACCATCACTGGGTACCTTTTACAGATAGAGATATAAGCCTGTAGAGGCATTGTGGCGGCCATTTTGCATTTAATTAAATGCAAATATATGCAGGAAATGTATAAAGGGAAGCTTGAAAGTAACTGCTTACATCATAATTGTATTCCTTGACCTAAAAAAAACAAAGGTTTAGACACCAGAATCTATTTTCTGCGGGTTTTATGTCCAGACATATAGCGACTTATTCCTGAGTGTACTACGTTACTGATATACGAAGATACGGGCTTACACAGGCAATATGGCGGCCATTTTGTATGGTATTATATGCAAATATATGCAAAAACTATATAAAGGGATGCTTGAAATTTGCTAAAGATAACATATTTGTATTCCTTGACCTAAAATACATAGGTTTAGACACCGGAATTTACTTTCTGTGGGTTATATATCCCGAGATATAGGCATAAATAGGTTGTGTGGCGGCCATTTTGAATTTATGCAAAGTAGACACTGATCCACCACTCGAATTTTAAGGAACATTTAATATGTTATTTTAATAGCTCTTCCGGGTCAAATGCAAGTGGAATCGTTTCTGTTGCAATTAGTTGTGGGTTAACCCACTTTTTGTCGTATTTTGACTGGACTATTAGGAGAATGGCATAACGATTGAATGCGAGCGAGCAAAGCGAGCGAGCTTGAGAATTTTGACATTTTACAAAACTACCGTTTGTAGTTATATCTTTCGCTTTGGAAATTAAGGGGGGGGCATCGGGCGCAACTGCTGGCAATATATACTGGCAGCAACGTTAGGAGAGTGGCATAACGATTGAATGCGAGCGAGCGAAGCGAGCGAGCTTGAAATTTTGACATGTCACAGTCCAAAAACTCCCGTTTAGTAGCTATATCTTTCGCTTTGGAAATTTGGGGGGGGGCATCGGCGCAACTGCTGGCAATTACTGGCAGCAACGTTAGGAGAATGGCATAACGATTGAATGCGAGCGAGCAAAGCGAGCGAGCATGAGAATTTTGACATTTTACAGTTCAAAACTACCGTTGTAGTTATATCTTTCGCTTTGGAAATTAAGGGGGGGGGCATCGGGCGCAACTGCTGGCAATTACTGGCGGCAACGTTAGGAGAGTGGCCTACGATTGAATGCGAGCGAGCGAAGCGAGCGAGCTTGAAAATGTTGACATGTTACATTCCAAAAACTCCCGTTTGTAACTATACCTTTCGCTTTGGAAATTAAGGGGGGGGCATCGGGCGCAACTGCTGGCAATTACTGGCAGCAACATTAGGAGAGTGGCATAACGATTCAATGCGAGCGAGCTTGAAAACTTTGACATTTTACAGTCCCAAAACTCCGTTTGTAGCTATATTCATTTTTCGCTTTGGAAATTAGGGGGTGGGGCATCGGGCGCAACTACTGGCAATTACTGTCAGCAACATTAGGAGAATGGCATAACGATTCAATGCGAGCGAGCGAAGCGAGCGAGCTTGAAAATTTTGACATTCTAGAGTCCAACAACTGCCGTCGTAGCTATGTTTTTCGCTTTAGAAATTAAGGGGAGGCGCATCGTGCTCAACTGCTGGATGCGAGCAAGCGAAGCGAGGCGAGCTTGAAATTTTGGACATTTTACAGTCCAAAAGCTGCCGTTTGTAGCCATATTTTCCCTTTTATTCATATATATACATATTTATTTTACTTTTTATTTATTTATTTCTATTTTATTATTACTATTTTTTTTTTTTTTGGGGGGGGGGGGTTGGGGGGGGGGGCAAAATGCGTTTTGCCCCCCCACTTTTTGGATTGGGGGGGGGGGGGGCCCCGCCCCCCCCCCCCCTGCCCCCCCACTTCCGGCTCCTATGTTTGGGAGTGTATTGAAGTGCAGGAATTGTTGCAAATTATTATTCAGAAATTGAATTTAGAAGAATTAGGAAATATAAACTGGGAAGTTGTTTATACAGGTATATCCAGAAACTCGTTAAAAGTCAAAGGATGGAATACAATTATATGATGGTTAAACATATTTTATATTTAGAGAGATCAGAAGGGAAGGTACCGAAGTTTAATGATTTTATGAATTTTTTTAATATAAAGAAGAAGAAAATAAGATAGCGAGTAAAAGAGGAACAGTTGGAATGCATCCGTTAAAGTGGGAATATATTATGATGTATACCGAGGATGATACGTGATTCTTTTTTTTTTTTGGGGGGGGGTTGTCTTGATTTTGCTGTATCCGCGAGTTATTATCACATCGTTGTCGTTTTTTTTTCTCTCTATTGCTTCTACCTTTCCACATCATCTCCATATTATTATTAGGATGTATTTTATTGTATGACAAATAAAATCGCAACTTACACGGCAGAGTTATTCAAGTGTAAATATAAACCTAAGGGCTGAAGGCACGGGGAGAGTGGGGGGGGGGGGGATGGCATGTTGGTGTTATGTGGGTGTGTCTGTGTGCATGTGTGTATGTTTTCTTGCAAATTGCCTTTTTTTTTTCTCTCTTTTTTTTTTCGAGAAGCAATGAAATATGCCCGTTTGTTTTATGTTCCTGTTTTGCGGGCTTTTGGGAGAATATTGATGTTAAAAAAGCGGGTTTTGTTGTTGTTGTTTTTTTGGTTAAAAGAGTTACAACGTAAGTTTGACATTTGTATTAGTTTGCACAATGTTGGTATTACTGTATTTTGTCCTTATATATAGTGTAAGTTGATGTTATTTTGTACTATGTTTGTGTGTAATGCAGTCTGTTTTCGTATGATGTCTTGTTTTTGTTCTGTGAACGTTTCTGATTCTTGTGATATGAAATTGAACGAAATTCGAATAAAGAATTATAAAAAATGGATTTTCTTTTTTTGTGGTAACAATAATGTGCTCACTTCTTTTGCATAATACATAGAAAGGAATAAGGTGTAACCACTTGGGCCCCTCACTTTGTGGCATTAGAAAGAGATGTGGTTAAGCTTTTTGTGTTGTTTATAGTCGATGTCGATTGGAAATGGTAAGGCTTCTTGTCAGCTGAAGAAACCCGGTAGTGGCACGAGAAATACAAACTGGTCCCCCACTTTTAAAAACGTGACGCTGGCCATGACAAGACATCCAAAATCGACCTCTATAGATCGTACGATCCAGTCGTATAAGCTATAGGGCTCACACCCATAAATATTTCCCCATAGGGATGTGTGTTAAAATCAAATTTCAAAAAATTCTGTAAAATAGCTGGGAGAAATGAAGTGTTTCAGCTTCACCGATAACCTAGATAAGTTAGATATACCCTTTTTCATCAAATTTTCAGGGTGGATTCTTCAGTTCAAATTCTGTCCAGGGGTCGCAAAGCCAGACTACGAGTTCTTGTCACTTAAAAAAATCACCCATTTTCCGTACACGTACCTAATGAAATATAGTCCCCTCAAATTCCACCAGAAAAGCTTTCATCTTCCAACCAAAATGCAATTTGTAGAGGAATTCATACTCAATATCTACAGCTATTCAGTTTTTTGCCAAACTACATCATTGATTTTTAATTAAATTTTTTTCTTCATTTATTTTGGTATCTTTGGTACGAATTTGTGAAGGGGTCTGGGACATTCCATTGTATTTACGGGTGTGAGCCCTATAGGCTTGTGCCGAAAGGGTGGGTTGGGTGGTGGCGCGTCGCGTTAATGGGAACACCACCCTTCGTCCAAAGCCCCCCCCCCCCCCCGGTTTCGCCGAAAGGGTGCGTTGGGAGCGTTGGGTCGCGTCGCGTTGACTGGAACCCACACTTCGTCCAAAGCCCCCCCCCCCCCGGTTTTTCCGAAAAGGTGCGTTGGTACTTTTTCTCATGTAATATTAACAGACGAGTTTTGAATTTTTAACCTTCAAACAACCATTTCAAAGAGGCTATCGTCCGGATCGGTTTACACCTCAATTACCACCTAATAGACTGTTTAATATCAGTTGGTCTAATAACCAGTTGGTCTAGTCATCATTTCGTCCAATTACTGTTTGGTCTAATTGTTATTTGGTTTAATTACTATTTGGTCTACAGTTAGACAGTCAATTCGTCTAACAATAGCCATTTGGTCTATTTTTGGTCTAACACCAATTTATATCATCAAATACCGATTTGGTCTAATACGAGTTGGTCTAATTCCATTTCGTCTAATCATCAAATGGTCTAAAATAACACCAAATTAATTATTTTGGTCCATTGCCCAGTTGGTCTAGCCTCTGTCTATCATAGTCTACACCCATTTAGTCTAATAACCACTGATCTTATTGCCATTTGGTCTAATAGCCAGCCTCCTGGTCTAATCAGGTACCATTTGGTCCAATCAAGGGGAGGGTTTCATAATATTATGAAGTTTAAAAAATCTTAGACAAGACAATCGACCAGGCTATATACGAACTTACGAACGGTCTACGAACGCTAGTTTCGTACGGCCACGAATTGTCTAAAAAATCGTTCGTACGGCGTTCGTAGCAGTTCTTAATGGTGTTTGTGACCGAGCCATTAGGCTCATAGATGTAGGTCCTACTGTTATCGGCATTAGCAGCGACCCGGTGGCCGGGACCACTAAATGATAATGTCGGCCCACCAAATTTCTTAATACATCTTATTAGCTCTATTTTGCAGAAAACCCCATTCAATTTGATTAAGCGGTTACAGAGAAATGTGGATTGTTGTAGAGCATGTCATGAGTCAGATTCTTCCAATTTAGCACTTGGATGCTCCTGGAATTGCATAATAATGTGTGAACACAGTAGACAGAACTTGGAGGGAAGAGATTCCTGACATGCTCTACAAAATTCCTCATTTCTCTTTGACTACTGAAGCAAATCGAATGGGGGTTTCTGTAAGATGTGGGCAATGAGTTATTGTTTTATACCCTGAAATTATATTTTGATTAATTAACTATTTTTAAAGTTATCGCTGAGGAGGATACGTTGTATCTTTTTTTGGGGGGGGCATAGGTATGTGCCTTATCCGTATCTTTTGCACTATCTACATTTCTTTGGGGGTCACCAAATTTCAGATTGAAAGATTTAAGTGGCCCGATTGGGTCACTGGCAGAAGAAAAAAAAAATATGTCGAGCATTCATAATCATATACATTCTATACAAAGAGAGAGAGAGAGGGAAGGGGGGGGGGGGGGGCAGGGGGCTATGGATGCAAGTTGCCCCATTTCAAACCAGGCGTCTCTTGCCACCTTATAGATACTGATACATTAATTTAAAAAAGAAAAGAAGTAACTAAATAAATACAGGATTTTTTAGTTCCTTCTTATTCATAACTGGCATAGTTATTAATTCATCATCATATATATGTACATATATATATATATATAATATATATATATATATATATATATATATATATAGTGTTTGTTTGCAAAAACCGATAAGTCCATATTTGCCAAATGGAGATATTTGCGATTAAAGGTCAAGAAAAACAGAGAAAATAATAAGAAATTTTTTGCTTCTTTTGACCATAACTTAAAAAATGTACCTTTATGTAGTGACCAATATATCGTTTAAAAGGTATTATTTTGTACTTTATGACAGAGACCGTACTTCAAAATCTTCAAAAATGGACTTATCGGTTTTTGCGAACAAACTCTTCATATATATTGTATGTACGTATATGTATATATATAATATCATAGTCTTATCTGTTTTAAAATCACTATCCCGCCATATTGCATAGTTGATAATATCAAGTCAGACGAGGCCTGTTCAGTTCATGCAGAGAAAGAAAACACACAAACACGCCCATAATCAGCGTTTCTGCTCATTAAAGGGATCGTACAGTTTTGGTTGAGACCTAATTTCAAGTTTCTAACTTTTTTGGTGAGATAATGAGAAACCTCTTATGAAATATGAAAGAGCATGTAATTCTACGAGGAATTCAACGTTTATTTGATAAAAATTGGTTTTAAAATGGCTGAGATATCCAAAAAAGAGTGATTCTTATAAAGTGTGGGACCCACACTTTATTACGATCGCTTTGTTTTACTTTGTTTTTGGATGTTTCGGTCATTCCAAACCCGATTTTCATCAAATAAACTTTGAATTCCTTTTGAAATGGTATGCTCTGTACTTTATCATAAGTGCTTTCTTGGTATCTCGCAAAAAGTTAAAAGCCCAATTTTCATCTCCACCAATACTATACTGTCCCTTTAAGTTTTTGTATGCGTTACGATAACTGGGATTGAAATAACTTCACCGTAAAGAGCTGCAAAATGCATGGTGATTCAGGTTCCAGCGTGGCCAATGTGACGTGACTAATGATAGGTAAAAACATCAACAACAAAATCCCAGTCTCTTTCACCAGTGTGGTACGTACTGGTAGGTTCAGTGCACACCGCTGGAATCACGGGCGTCCAATGTCCATCCACCGATCCGAGCGAGCTGATGCTTCAGTGTACAGAACTCACACGTACACACACACACGCACACGCACGCCCGCGCGCGAGCAGTCATTTCGCTGCCTCCGAAAATTCCAATGTGGTCATGCATTCGCAAATGTCACACAAGTTTATGGTTGGTGCGCTAAAAAAGTAATGATACGAGGAGGCGCAGCCGCTTTATAGGCGAAACTAGGCTTCTGCGGAATTTAGTTATTCGACTTGGGAGTTTAAACGTGTCATACTGAGTATGGTAACCCTACTACACAATATCGACAGCCCTTATTGAAACCGACCGCGTAGTATTGGCCCACAGAACGCTTAGTACGCACTTCACTGCGCGCAGAGCACGTAAAAATGGATTGGCTTTGACTGTTGATGAGGATGTGTGGGAAAACGCGAAAGTTCACTGTTCATTAAATGGTTTTAATCAAGGACAAAATTTCGAATGAATATTTTAACCGAATCGTAATGTAATGTCTATGGAAGTTTCTAAAAAAGCTTCGTACAACACTGTGTTCGATACAACTCGGTCTGCGTGCATTGTCAATGCAAAAACAGCGGTCGATCTCAATAAGGAGCGGCATCGCGGGGAGCTGAAACGAGGCCATGCAAGTTCGACAGCGATATTTTTTTTTTCTTTTGCACTGAAACTTCGAATTGAAAAGGGAACAACGGCATTTGATAGTGCTGAATTTTCTCAATCACGTAGGTCAAGTTTTTTGCGTGAATTTCAGTGTTAAATATTCTTATCAAGCAAATAAACATTAGGCGGTCGATGAGTAGTAGGTCCAACCATACTATAATTCTATTATAAGAGCATCACAAACTTTCGTGCGCGATATCTAGACCCCTCAACCATATATTATTCAGATTTCTTAATTTATCAATAAGGAATAATCAATGCTCCTCTACAGACGCTAGAATATGTTCATAACAAGTAGGCCTATGGAAAGCTGCAATATCAGATCTCTGTGATTCTATCCTATTTTAAATAAGGCTATATTGTGTGATCTTCCGTTGATAGATTCAATTTTACAATAACAAAAGCTGAGTGTTGGCACTAATTTTGTCAACAGTTACGACCTATATCTATGAAACTTCCGATGCTACAGCAGAGCTATCACTAAAAAAAAATGTAGGTAATAAGTATATGCTCACATGTCAATTAGGGCTGTACACGAGTTTGGTACATTGTAAATTTGTAATCCATATTACCTTTGATTCGTGATAAATATGCCACGATGATATTGAAAGTTGTGATCATCAAGTTTTCTAACGGACGCGTCGACGTCACCGTACCTAATTTCGCTGTAACATCTAATTTCGCCCTACCCACCGGGAAGTTGAATGACGTCTACGTATAGTGCGATGTATAATGTAATGGGCATGCATGCATGCGTTGCGGTATAGTCGATCCACCCATTTCTGTCAGGACGTGACATGATTGTGCAAAGTAGAGTTGTTTGTAACGAACTGTCTGCACCCAGCTCTTTCATTTGCTGTCGACTGTAATTACTCTAATTGACGGTACGTATATACGTAGTATACTTATATCTCTCACTTGATTTTTTACTTATAACGTCTTAAAAGATGTCAGTTGGACAACTAGCCAACTTCACTGCAGATCGCAATGATGCATCATACACGTATTTTGTACACACCACCCGCAGTCTTCTCGCTGATGACTGCGGCAACGTACAGACTACAGACACAGTTCGCCACAACATGACTCTGATGATCTCAATACACAGGATCTAATATCGTCAGTTTTGATATTTGTCTCGTGTTTCTCATCAAGGGCTTTGGTTTTTGTGTAAACTGAATGCGTCGCATTGCTGACGATGATCGGTGCAGCTTCTAACATTAACAAGAACCCTTGATATGCGAGTAGAAAATACCCTTTTCTCTCCTGCGTGTGGTGGTGTGCTGTGCTGTGCCTGTGTGTGTACTGGCACTGCACTGGTCAGCATCCAGTGCAGAGCCCCAGCCAAAGCCTACTGTACTGGCGGATAGACAGGCAAGACTTGGACAATGCTAACATTGCTAATGAAATGTATGGTTCTACAGTATCCTAGTAGTCTACAAGTAGGGCCTACAACGTAGATCTAATTAGTACTACCACAGTAGTAGTAGGCCCTGTAGTAGTAAAATTGGCAAGAGTCCCAGCATAGAACATGTAGAAAGTTGAGTTAATACCCACACCCCGTCATCTAGGGACTGTAGTTAATTTTTATACATTACATAATACATGTTTAAATCACGTTTCGTCACAGAAATTCTATGAAATCCCACTCACACACAGGAAAAATGCTGAAGATTCCGATAGAACCACAAGTTCACTGATCAATACCGATACTGGAACCGTGCGCTGGTTGAGTGGGGGCCCGCAACTCTACAATGTAATGTTAGCTTTCAAAGTTGCATGTGAAACTTGATTTTTATAACACAATTTAGAATCTTCTAAAAAACCCCAAGGTCTTTCTCAGCATGAACCTCCTTGAGAGCTATCAGTGCGTGACTCCCCTTTTCTACATTCAGTATGAATTTCTGTAAGTTCTACTCACACGAGGACAGTCATTAATAGTGTAATGTCATGGACACTATTACGAATGACTGTCCACTTTGACCACCAGAGAGTGAACAAAGCAACAATAATTGGTAGCTATTAAAGACTTCACCAATTTGTTTTGGGTAAGCGAAGAGAATGGCGTGAAATGCGAAGGTGAATGATGCTGCACCTTTATTAGTAAAAGAAGAAAATTGTAATAAGCAGGGAAGTAAGAAAAAAATCCCTAAGACCTGATAAAATGACCGCAAATTTTAGTTCTGCTATTAAGAAAAGCTTTGTTCCAAAGAATCAACACCTGAAGCAAGTTGCCGGGATTCAGTAGCAAACCCGCACAATTCAGATGCTGATGAGGTGATCAACTGAACACAATGGACCCACACTGTCACTCGGCACGCGACAGTAATTGAGGCTGTGTTCAAGCTCTCAGAAGTGAACGAAACTGTACGGTACTTTAATGTGACAGATTGGAAACCTTCAAGCACTCTGTTGGGATGGTGGTACTCATGAGGTATTACTACACTGTATTATTGAACTTTAGTAAGAGGGGTCCCATGTTTTGTAGCAGTGAGGTCATTCACCAGGGTCATTCACGTGCTTACGCTACGCTACGCACATGTACATGTATTGGCATCCTCGATAGGGAGAATGAAATCTGTGTACTTGTCAGAATTATAATGTACAACATGTAGTGTGTGTTATGCACTCTCTGCTCATGTCAATTTCTGGTACAGTATGCTTTTGGACCAGTTTGTGTTCGAGCGCTCTCTGGCACAGTACGATATGTTATGGTGCAATATACATGCTTTTGTACCACATCGGGAAGTGGTCCACTTTTTGCTCAGTATAGTACAGGCTTGTACCTTTTTAAAGAGAGTGCTCAAACACATCCTCAGATTGTAATGTTTAGCCCCCCCCCCCCCCCCCATCTCACATGCCTTTGTGAGCCTATTCAGGCTGTTAAATGTTGGAGATTGTAGCTTACCTTATACTGTACATTTATAGTATACAGTTTCTATGAGCTTTATAGTCAAATTATCAGTGGCTGTGAGGTAGGGTCTTACCTTCATCATCATACATGTACTTGGGATTTAAGCTATCAGAAAATCAAGAAATTGCTTTATTGTTTACATTGTGTTTTGCTGATAGTGCCTACATTTTTTTTTTTCATGAAGTCATGAACGAAAATTATTTGAAACACACCTGTTCTATTTTCACTGTGATCTGTACTTGTAACAGTTGGAAGATCTGGGGGGGGGGGGGCACTTCATGAAGCATTTTGTCTGACAACTTTGTCAGACAAATTTGTTGTCAGCCAATAGAATGCAAAGATTTCTATAGCTTTTAACAGTTTGTCAGACGCAATATATGACGAAACACTTCATGAAATGCCCCCCGTGACAATTAAATATGAAACTGGACAAGATTTGTATGATTTGCAAAACACTGTTTGGCAAAAGTGTCACACCATCCTGAGATTGAGCAAAGACGGACACATGATAGAGGAAATGTTAAAATTTGACCTGATCATTAAAACTTTGTGTCATTTGTGAGGTAATCTTAAGCTATCACGTATACGACTGCCGATGGAGATTCTCAGGCTTCAGCAGGAGCTTCGCAAGGGTAGGTGAAATCTTTGGCAAGCTAAGAAGTAGCCAAAAGAATTTGCGAAGATTCATTTTATGATACAGATTAAACATAGACCTTCATGCGGCTTTTTAGTTTGGTTCAGGTGCCATCGTTTGATCTGATGTGAACATCATACTTGCTGTGGCTCGTGATTGGCTTTTAACCAAGTTTGGGGCCAATTTTGTGCAAAATTTTAAGTTCCGTATTCGTTTGGCTATCTTGTGTCAGTATAGGGATAAAGTGATGCCATCTGTACTGCACATTAGGGCAGATGATCTCAGCATTTTCCTGTACATGTATGTGACTTAAGTGGGTGTGCAAGGGTAAAAGCTAAGCTACAACTGTATAAATAATCTATCCACCTTGCATTCTTGCTGACCAATACCTGTTTGGTTGAATGTATGGTTCTCATTTTGTTTTCAGCCTTTTTCCTCATAGCATTGTAGGCAACACCAGCCACAGCTAGCTCAGCAGCCTCACCACTTGTGAAAGGTGCAATCAGGCTACAGATTTGAACTTGTTTCTTTGGAGACAGATACACTGTACCTGTGAATGCGATGGGTGGTATTTTCGCAAAGGTCCTTCAGGCTCTCGTAGGGAAGAAGGAGATGAGGATATTGATGGTTGGACTTGATGCCGCTGGAAAGACCACAATCCTCTACAAACTCAAGCTGGGTGAAATCGTCACAACTATCCCAACAATAGGTAGGATGGACTTTCCATGTCAACCAAATGGTCAAATTCTGATGAAAAGCTGTGAAGCCACTTACTGACGTTTATTGTTGTTGTTGTTGCCATTCTTGAATGTAAAACTTTGCCAAGGTTTATTTACCTGAAGAGAAGAGGAATGCCTAGATGGAAAATGACCCCTCCCCCCCCCCAAAAAAAAAAAAAAAAATAATAATAATAATAATAATCATACATCTGTAAAATGCTCTTCAGTAATAGTACATTTAAAAAAATTCAGAAGTAAGTGTATGTGTAAATATAAATATATAGATATGTAAATATAAATCTGTCTCGCTCTCTCTCTCTCTATATATATAAATACTGTAATTGTGGAAATTTTCGCAGTGTTGAAATTTTCGTGCATTTCGCGTAACCAGAAACTAGCGCGAAAATAAAAACACACAAAAATTTGTGCATGCCATACAAGGTATGTCCCAGTAGTTGATGTCTTGATTCCGCGGAATTAGAAACATGCGAAGATCTTTTTACCCGGTCAAGCGCGAAAATATCCACTTTTACAGTGTATATAGGTAGTCCTGAGGCCCCAGATCAATGATTAGGCTTTGAAAAACATTGTCAAAACCTTAAAGGGTGTGTACAGTTCTGGTCGAGGTGAGGATTTAGCTTTTAACATTTTGCGAGATATTCAGAAACCACTCTGTGAGATGTCAAAGAGCATGCAATTCTAAGGGGTATCAAAAGTTTATTTGACGAAAATCGGTTTTGTAATGGCTGAGATATTCAAAAACAAAGAGATCCTAATAAAGTTGTGGCCTGTCGCCTTTTATTATTATCACTTTTTTGGATATCTCAGCCATTTGAAAACCAATTTTCATCAAATAAACGTTGAATCCTTCTTAAAATTACATGCTCTTTCATATTTCATAAGAGGTTTCTCATTATCTCACTTCAGAATGTTCAAAACATGAATCCCCACCTCAACCAGTACTGTACAGTCCCTACACCCTAACTAGGCCGGGGGGAGCCTCTGAGGCCCCCCTTGACGTTCCGCGCGATGTATTGCTATCGCCGCGATGTTTCACAACTTTTCTCTCGAGTAGACCTGAATTTTCCTTTATATATTTGCCCTGCTATGGCGCATTTCTATTCCAGGATTCAATGTTGAGACGGTAGAATACAAGAACATCAGCTTCACAGTGTGGGACGTGGGCGGCCAGGATAAAATCAGACCACTGTGGAGGCATTATTTCCAGAACACGCAAGGTGAGTTCTAGTGTAAAAGTCAAGGTGCTTTGATAAATGCTGTCTCATGGGCAAGTCCAAGATAAGGGCCCCTGAAAAGGCAAAATTTTGGCTTTGGCCAATATTCAATGCAATACAACACAATCGGATCATTTATACAACGCTCTTACACAGTCAATGACTGGTTTCACAGCACTTTACAACAAAATGCAGTCACAGATTGGCATTGAAAAGAAAAGTCTTGAGACTCTTCTTGAAAACATCAAGGGTCGGCAGTCCAGCCGTCACAAAAGCATTGTCCCCTGCTCTTCTGTTGGTTTTGGGTACATGGAGTAAGGTGCTATCTGTACTTGAAGGTAGTCCAGATCGAGCAGAATAGTATGGGATGATAAGAGATCTGAGATTAGTAGGAGCTTTCCCTTGAAGACACATGAACACAATTGCCAAGATCTTTAAAGCAATGTGCTGTGTGACTGGTAGCCAATATTGGAGTGTTTGGTATCATTTTGAAGCTTATCAGTTCTGTGAGAAGGCAAAATTTCATTTTTGGTCTGTATTGAAGTGTTTGGTATCATTTTGAGGCTTATGGGTCCTTTGAGAAGGCAAAATTTTGTCTTTGGTCAATATTGAAGTATTTGGTATTATTTTGAAGCTTATGAGTTGAAATTTGCAATTCAATGAAGGAAAAAACATTATGTAATGCAAATTCATTCAAATTTCAAGGACTTCATTTGCTTAGTAAATGAATTGTTATGTATGGGACAATCGTAAAAAAAAAAAAATCATATTTATTCAAAGGAACACTTCGTATTTGATTTGTATTTGATATTCAAATGAGTGAGTTGATAATGTCATATTATATTCCACATACTAAGAATCGTGCTATAGGATTGGTCAAGAGCTGATCACATGATAAAGCGTAGTTTTGCCCAGCACATCACCTGAGAAGAAAAGTTCCTTGCACTCTATGTTGATAGTCCCTTTTGTTTCGCTGATCTCTTCAGTCCATACAGTCCTAATGCGAGATGAGTACGCGCGAAATAAAAGTGCATTGCACTGTGGACTATCACAGTGCAACACACTTTTATTTCGGTGCCGCGATGCGTGGAGTAAATTCATTGTTTTGCCATCTTACGCGCATACGTCTAAAGTAAACTACGTAGCCTAAGCCCTAATGATACCTAAAGACAGCGAAAACAGTTTCAAATGTGGAATAAAATGGAAATATCTAGGACCATAGATGTGGAATATAAAGCAAATAATCATCTTTTATAGTTTCAGGCAATGAGACAAACTATCACTTCCTAGGCGATCTGAATGTGTACGCTGTCTTTCCTCAGCTGCGCTTCGGAAAGATGGCTACATCCAGATCACCTTGGAAGTGCTAGTTTGTCCCATCACCTTTGCTTCACCAACGCTGATTGTTTGCTCACTCTCACAAATTTTCGTGTGTGTTATGTTTGAAAACTTGTTATTTTCAGCTAATACAAGTAAAAGTATGTTCCCATACCAAGATATATCAGAGTTAACATTTGTTCTTTTTTACTTTGGGTGGTTTAAAGGCAAGTTTTATATTTGTACAGGTGAAATATGGGATTTCTGTCATTTCTGTATATGAAATGAATGAAAAATTATGAGAGCATGACATCGTCGACTAGCTCATTTGAATATTCATAAGGACTGCTCAAGAAATGTTTCTGAAAAAATGTGAAATTTAAAAATATCATCTAATGTAATTTTCCTTATTTTTTATCCCATTTTTGTCATTTATCGTTTTGTAGGGAATATTTTTCTCTTTTGAAATTTACTTGTTTTGGGGGCGAATTTCTTCTTTAAGTCAATACTTGACCATTCCATTCAGGGGAGGGGGTGGTAAAATATGCAATGTAATTCAGCATGAAGTATTGACCGATTCGGGTTCGCTGAGGGCAGCAGACATTTTATGGCACTGGGCGCAGCCATGAGCTCAAATTGCGGTGTGCGTAACCCCCCCCCCCCCCCCCCCCCCCGCTCTCCCCCACCCCCCGGGCAACATATTTATCGCGCACTTGTAACAAAGGTTCGCGCACTAACTACGAGACGCCCATTGGCTAAAGCAACCATGCATCAGTTTTTCATTCTGCGCGCGTGCTAATGTAGGGAGAGGGGTGGGGAGTGGGAAGGGGGGGTCGGCTGAGACACCGCGTAATGGCGCTGCCCATGCCAAAAATACACATAGCGCGTCACAGAATCGGTCAATAGACATACATTGTATAATCTAAAGGAGACAGTGGGAATTATGCAGCAATAATTAGTGTGATAGTAGTAGAACTAATCAGTGAAGTTTGAGGAAAATCAGACAATCTGTTCAAAAGTTATGAATTTTTGAAGTTTCAGTGCTGCCATCACTGGATGAGAAATCTAGCGATTGCAGTTTGCGATGTCACATACAGGCACCTGTATATATTTTATTCATGTGCAACAATATAAAGAAAAATCGAGCGGTCATTCCTGGTAAGCTCTTTGAGGTTGGGAAGGAACTATCAAAAATTTCACAATCGTCGGGAAGAACAATTGAACAAATGAACAATTGTAGCCTGTGTTATTAAGTGTTGCAACTTGTATTTTTGCCAAAAGTTCTCATTAAAACTGCATGCATAGTAACTGGCTAAGTTGAGGCCTGTTTATTTTTCAATTGTGGTACAATAGTGCACGATGTACAGGAACACAAAAGAAATAAGCCAATTGTTATTATTTTACACAGTTTTATTTTTCTCTACTCCATTCACATTGTTTACAATTCAGAGTCTGCCTTTTAAGGAACATGTATTTTAAATGGTTTTGTAAATGGGGCAACAGCTACCGTGCTCCTTGAGAATTAGAGAAGATGATAAGATTAGAATGCAGCAAAGTCAAGTGAAATTATTTTGAAGAAATGAGTGAAAGATAGTGAGTAGTGAGAATGTACGTTTTACATGTACAGTTGAACCTCTCGTATCCGGACAAGTCGGGACCGGGGCTCATCCGGATAAGGGATTTGGCCGGATACGGGAGACTCAATGCTTTATACATGTACATATACATACACATGTACTGATGTAGCCCATTGTAGTACCACATGTAGTAATGTGTATACTGCAACCTTTTCATTGTTACACTCAGTAACAGACCCCAAAATAGAGGTTCGTGTTTGCAAGAATGAAATCATTTTCTTTTATAAATTCTTGGGATGATTTACCTAAATGATTATTAAGAAATGTATCAAGTATATGTTATTCATGTGTGTTTGTGTAGGAGTTCTCAAGGAGTTGGGAATCCCCCTTTCTTCCCGTAATTATTAAAAAAAGATGAAAAAAATCACGGCGAGATTGCGTCCGGATAATAGAGAGATCCGAATAAAGGGAGGCCGGATAATAGAGGTTCAACTGTTTTGGGATATTATGCAACTCTGAATTTGAGTACCTGTACTAGCTGTGTGTGACATGGAAACTTAGCCCGACCAGACGCTGTGCATTTTTACAGTGAATGGTTTTGTAAATGGGGCAACAGCTAACCTGCTGCTTGAGAATTAGAGAAGATGTTAAGAATTATAATGCAGCAAAGTCAAGTAAAATTATTGTGAAGAAATGAGTTAAAGATAGTGATGAGTGACAATATACATTGTACATGTATTGGGACACTATGCAACTCTAAATTTGATTTCCTTGCAAACTGTGTGACATGGAAACTTAGCCCGACCAGACAGTGACTGGGGCTATGTATAGTTATTGGAAACTATACTGATTGTGTAGTTTCTGTATTACAGTGTACCTCTAAGACTCGCATGCTTTTTGTATGATTTTCATATTACACACCTGTAGGTAAACTATGCAAGACATCTGTCGTGTAATTAATTATTTGCCTGCCTGCTACTGAGTGTCATTTGATGCCGTCCAGTTTGAACAATAATCACCACATATTATCTACCCAATGTTTTGATTGATACATTGTCGTAGGTCTCATATTTGTGGTGGACAGCAACGATCGGGAGCGTATTGGTGAGGCGAAAGAGGAGCTCAAACGGATGCTGAATGAGGATGAACTACGAGGTGCCGTCCTTCTTGTGTTCGCAAACAAACAGGTAGTGTAAACCAGCAGGACAGTGTACAGACCTGAAGGTGATAGCACTCATTTGACGGGTGTATGTGTGTGTGTGCGTGTGTGTGTGTGTGTGTGGGGGGGGGGGGGGGGGGGAGGGGAGGTTGTCGCAAGAACCAGTCTCAGATTTGCTGGTTGTAACTTTTGTGTGAAGACTCGTTGGGTATGATTATCACGGCATCTCACTCATATTCAGAATAAAGTACGCTCCTGTCGTGACAGAGTGAAAATTCAGGTCCCCAAATTATTTATATTTATATTTTAGATATAAATATAAATAATTTGGGGACCTGAATTTTTGCGGAAGCATCGCACTGCGTCGCTCTCCGCCTCTAATTTACCAATGATCAGATTTACCAATGATCAAATACCAATGATTAAAATGATCAGCTATAACAAAATTTTGATTGGTGTAATGAAAAAAAACACCCTGTTCCAAAGGACGTCGTTATGACAGGAGGTGAATGTATTGTAGTGTTCAAAAAAAGATATTTTACCTGCCTGTCGAAAGGCAACTGAAAGTGTCGCGTTTAACGTTATTAAGTTCTAGACCCCGTTGCTAGAAACTTTGCATTTAAATGTAACTCTGAAAATAAAATGCAAGTCCCCTAAATTGCACGCAACTTTGCATTTAAATGCAAGTGCATTGCTGAAAGGACTTACATTTGATTTCATACGCAACGCAATCAAATGCAGAGCTTTATTGAATTGTGTAAAGTAAAATCAGCCGCTGATACAATGCAGAAATTCATATGGAGGTCAGTTTTCATCAACTACAGAGGTAGTAGTCCATTGATACCAAAGTATAATACGCTGTCTGTAAGAGCCCAGAAGCAAATGACCACCCTCCTCCCCCCGATTATCGTCTATTATGAAGATAGCATTCTGCGTATGTACACAATTTGTACATATGCATATCTACTACTACTACAGCAAAGTGTTCATAGAGATGTTACGATACATATATGTGTAATGCTGTGTGTAGACGACCTTGCAGTGACAACCCTGTGAAATCTTACTCTTTCAATTGTAGTTACCATTTTTTTTTTTTTTTTTGCTGCAGGGTTGTATTTGATGATCAAATTTATGTAACAGAGGTCTCTCAATTTGCACATGTTAGGAATTATTCAAAGTGTAAACTACAAGCTGCGATAAATGCGATCATAGAAAGTCCTTGCCACCAAACTTGCCACAGCTTTAGATCATCCCATAGTCCCACTCATTCATTTCAAAATCATATCGCAGAATGTGTTTATTCAGGGACTGAAGTCAGCCAGAAATTGAGTGTATTTTTTGCACAAGCAAATTCTAGGCATATCCAGGTTTCCTAGCTGTTTTAATCCTAAAGTAGTCTTTTCTAAAACTTCATTACTCAAGGTAATTGACACTTTTTTTATGCCTCCGCCACGAAGTGGTGCCGGAGGCATTATGTTTTCGGGTTGTCCGTCCGTCCGTCCGTCCGTCCGTACGTACGTATGTCCGTCCGCTTTCGTTTACGCGATAACTTGAGTAATGTTTACTGGAATTTTACCAAACTTGGTCCAAGTATGAAGTATGATGGGGCAATTATTTGATTAGATTTTGGGTGAAATCGGCTGAAGGTCAAAGGTCAAAGGTCAAGGTCAAATCATGAAATTGTATCCGTTTACGTGATAATTCAAGACTGGATGGAGCAAATTTCACCAAACTTTGTTGGAGGATGATGTATGATGGGACAATTACTTGATTAGTTTTTCAGTGAAATCGGACAGAGGTCAAAGGTCAAAGATCAAGGTCAAATCCTAAAATTTATCTGTTTACGTGATAACTCAAAACTGGATGAAGCAGCTTTCACCAAACTTGGTCCAAGGATGATGTATGATGGGACAATTAGTGGAGTAGATTTTAGTGACATTGGCAAGAGGTCAAAGGTCAAAAGGTCATGGTCAAATGCTACAAATGTTGCAATTTCCCCCATATCTATGCAATGCCCGAAGGTATTTTCTTGAAACTTGGTGTGGACATGTACTACTGCGTAAAGATTCTCCAGAGAGAGTTTCATGTCATAAGGTCAAAGGTCAAAAGGTCAAAGGTTAGGTGAAAATGTTGCAATATTACTTTTCTCTCAAATGCTTCAATGTATCTTCGTGGAACTTGGTACATATGCATGTACTGTCTGGCAGGGATTATCTAGGGAATTTAGGGGTCATGGGTCAATGGTCAGGGGGTCAAAGGTCAAGGTCAACTCCTCAAAATTTTACTATTTCCCTCATATACTAGTATATGCAATGCTTGCATTATTAGTTTCAAAACTTAATACATGCATTACCTAATGGAGATTCTCCGGGAAATTTCCAGCCAGAAGGTCAAAGGTTAAGGGTCAAAGGCCAGGTTTCAATGCCCCCCCCCCCCCCAAAAAAAAAAAAAAAAAAAAAAAAAAAATCTATTTTGTACCGTCATCACACTCTTTCTTCGTACCTTGGAAATTACTCATTGCATAAACTTTCCCAAAATTCCCCAAATATGTGTACCTGCACTCTTAGAAAATTATAGCAAACCCAGTTCAAGACATTTCTGACAAACCTGTCATTTCAATATTTAGCCAGTTATGTGAAACTGTCATGGATCACACATTGTGAAGACATTGTACTATACGCCTATTGGGAGAATCATGCATTATGGCGGAGGCATCAGTCGCCATAGCGACATTTCTAGTTTCATATTCTATTTAGTGTACTTTTCTAATGCAGTGTACTTACTGCCATCGCTCGCTGCGATGTGCAGAGGATGAGCTTGCTATTTGCGGGGATTTTGAATATTTCAGCTAATTTCTGACTATCCTCATCCACAATGACTTCAATCTAAATAATGAAGGAGAATCAAATGCAAATTGCAATCAAACGCAAGACTTTTCTAGCAACGGAATGCAGGGATCAAACACAATTTGCAGGTGATACTTGCATTTGATATAAAGTTGTGTTCTATTGCAAGTCAAGTTTCTAGCAACGGGGCGTTGGTTTGTGTCTTCGCAAGACCCATTTCAGCACCTGAAATAAGCCATTTCTTTTAATAAAACTATAATGCTTGTCTCACCAACATGACTAGAAACTAGGGGCCGTATTCTGAGGGCTTATTAAGGGTGTGATTTCACGGAGCACGCGAACGATTTGCGAAGGACGCGAATGGCAAAATCCAGCATTCGTATTTTAGTCTGCAAAAGATTGCCAAACGAACGTTAAAGCCTCGTCATATGCGCAAGACCTTCGCAAGACATGCGCGATGTTCGCAAAATGTTCGTGAAACCCCAAACAGGCTCCGAAACTTCGGAGAATGTCTCGCGTATGTTACTCGAAATCTGCGAAGTTTTTCTGATCATTTTACGACGTAATCGCAAACTGTTTGCGTACCTTTTGAGACATTCTCGCGAACGTTTAGTGCACTTTTGGGGGATGTATGACCTATACGTTTTCTATACAAATAAAAATCGTAGCATACATCTAAACATCAAACAATTATTAACAACGATAGTAACAAAAGAAATTGAAGACTAGCAAAGAGAAAGAATGTTTGATATACAAAAAAAAAAATCGCAGAATACACTTAAAATTAATCTAAAGTATGTACAATTTCATTTGAACTATAGAGATTATGTGTTGGAGGAACTGCAAAAAAAAAAAATCAAAAGCTTTATTAGTGGAGATAGGTCCTAGGGAAAAAAAAATGTAGGCAAGCACACGATAGAGAAATGAGAGAAAAAGAAAGGAGAAATAGAGGAAAGAAAATAAATTCAACTCAAGACAGCTTCCACCTCTCCTTGGGTACATTTTCTCCCATGATTATTGAAAATTTTTTGTTGTTCGCATTTCTGTGCGTGTTCTTCGTGTACGTAACATGCTGTACTTTAGCAATGATACACACGACATTCGCACGTACGTCGTGGAAACTTCGCACAAATTGCGCAAGAATAGTTTTCGGCTTCATTGTCGGAACACATTCGGAGAAAAACTTTTCCGAAAGTTGGATTTTGTCATTCGCGTTCTTCGCAAATCGTTCGCGTACTCGGTGAAATCCCACCCTAAGTGTCTGATTAGCACTTAATTACCGAATTGGTATTCTGATAGCTTAATTAAGTAGGGGGTCTATTAACTACCATGACAACAAGCGTTTTGGTGGGAAAGTCTTATGCGCTTGCGCGTATTGACGTGCGTGCACTTCTATGAGGACTTAATCACAGAGTTAATTAAAAATCGGTATTCTGAGCGTGTGATTAAGTATGAAAGTTAATGGATAACTTAATGATACCAAAGAGTGTCATTAACAACTCCGATATCACACATTTCAGCATTTTTTCTCGGCCAAAACGATGCTTACCGTCTTAGGTAACCGAGGAGTGGTTGAGTCTTGTTGTCATGGTATCCATAGAATTCAGAGAAAAAAGAAATATAAGCGATCTTCGAGGAATTTTGTCATTTTATGTGAGCTCTTCGCGTGCGTAGGTGAAGGGTCGTAATCAAAGACCGGAGTGTGCGCATGGAGCTCTTGCGTTGTAATTACAGGGGGTGTGTGGAGGAGCGCGCATTGAGGGCATATTTGCGCGCGTGATCATCATTTTGGCTTCTAACAATGCGTCTGATTGCATGGAATAACAATTAGATGGGTGGAACCTAAGATAATCATAGGGGACTTAATCATACCTTAATTACGTCCTCAGAATACTGATTTTGCCCATGATTAACCCTAAAGGGGCTGGGCTTTTTTGGCTGTGCTGAGACCGGGGGGGGGGGGATGGATTCTTGCCCCCCCCCCCCCCCCAAGATCTCGGACTTAATTACGACGTTAAGTACAGACTTAATCACGGCCTCAGAATACCACCCTAGATCTTTTTGATCAGTTTAGTTTCGGAGACCCTGTAGAGTAGAAACCGTCACATAATGGGTAACTTTACTTGAGTGGGCCCCCACATGTAATTGTTCGGGTTTGCAAAAAGTTTACAATAATGCAAGAGATTTCTGAAATTGTCATGGGTATGCTCCCCATTTATTTATTTTAATGTAACTACTGACTTTTTCTTTCCTTATATATGCTCGTGAGGGAGTTGCCTTTTACATAGTAAATGATGAACTTTATTAATGCTGTCTTTTAATCTGTTTGTCCCACTTAGATTTGGTTCATTCTGTTGTCACAGTTACCTCATGAAGAAATTGGGCAGAATTTTTGAAGAAGGGTAGAATATTAAAGGGCAGTTATCAAACTAAATCCCCAGAAAACTAAATTAGAGGTCTAACATCAATTGCATGTCTTGATAAGACTAAGAAGCTGTAATCAGTGTCACATTCTTTGGATTTCTACGATGTGGACGTTCAGAGGAAAAAAAATAATAATCTGTGCATGCGCAAAACTGCTTATCAATTGCTTTTTACAGCTCGTGCTGTCTGAGTTTTCAGTACGAGTTCTGGGTCATTTTTACATCTGCTCAGTTCACAATGCAGAGTGATCATCTGGGGGTACCATTTTACAGGGTTGCATCCTCGCGTAATCTAAAGGTACTGTGCATCATGACGCAGGTAAAGAGGAGAATAGCCAGTGTAATTGTTGTCGTAAATGTCCACCTCACAAATCTAAAGCTCCCTGATGATATGTGATACATGTAATATATTGCTCTCTCTAGGAAGAGAGAAATGTAATGAAATGTACAGTAATGGCATGAGTCATAGTGTTGTGCCTTGTTGCTTTGATTGCCTTTTCAGGATCTCCCTAATGCCCTGGGCGTAGGCGAAATCACAGAGAGACTGGACTTGCACAGCATGCGGGACAGAAAGTGGTACGTCCAGAACACCTGTGCCACATCTGGAGATGGTCTCTACGAAGGTCTTGATTGGCTGTCAAATTCGCTCAAATCTTCTTCTTAATCCCCGCCCACCACTTTCTCCCACACTCCTGTCCAAACAAGACTTTCCAGCTACAGTAGTCCAATGTCATAGTTAAACCCTCCCATCGACCGTTACTTGCAGGTCTCAGAGCAGAAGTTTCCCCCCCCCCCCCTCATACCAGATCTCACTGCCCCCTTCCCAATATGTCTATGTCAAGGCAATGGAATGCCCCCACCCACTCCCCCTTCCCCTGCAAGTTAATGAAAAATCTATGAGTTGTATGTGTTCCCACATAATATTATGTGCAGAATACTTTGTCCTACCCTGCTTCTCAAGTCTCTTTCCTGTCATTTGTACATGTACAGTATCCAGATGTGTCAGCAGCATTATGTTGCAGTAGGCTGTACTGGTCTGTTAGACACATTTGGCTGGAATGCTTTCTTGCTCGAGACACAAATTTTGTCGGATGTTTATTTGTAAAGATGGTATATTGTGGGCGATTGCTGATGAGAACAAAAAGATTAAATTTGTCCCCCTGGGAGTACTAAGGTCATGCTCTGCTGAAGTCTGTATCTATTCAGTTTTTCTATTCTGTAGAAAATCAGCCAAACCATATTGTAAGAATGAAGATTTGGTAGCTCTCTGAGAAGGGGTTGTTGATAACTTGCATCAAGATATCATTTCATGATGAACTGAATGCCTGTGCTGCTGTGATCTGTAAAGATATCTTCTGTTTGGACTTTCCTAGCCACTGAAGTTTCTAGTTTTCTTGGGAATATTCACCAAAAATGTCTGATAATTCTCAGTGATATGATATATGCATGTGTACTTGCACACATGATGCTTGTTTGTATGGTTGCATTCATACATACAATTGTACATGAGATAGAAACCATGAGGTGAATTAAGGACAACCATTATTTTTAATTGATGTCTGTGTACTCTTTCTGTATTTTTTTCTTTTGTATTTTCCTCTTTTTTTTGGGGGGGGGGGGAAGGGGGTTATGTGTGCGACTGTTATCTCTTGTAAAATATCTTAGGTTGCACTTCGAAAATTTCTGGGTGGTATTTCACAAAGAGTTTAAGTCAATCTTAAAAGTTAAGATCAACTTGAAATTATGGTAAGCTGTGTGTGTCTCCAATTTGCTTCCAATGACAATGAAAACTGTGGAGACATTTACATACAGACATTCACATACAAATGAAATAAGAGACAAAGGAAATTGTCTTGTAAATTATAAGTTGAAGGAAATGCTGAAAACATGAATAAAACTAAACATAATTTTAAGTTGATCTTACCTGTAAGGATCAGGTAAAGTCCTTTGTTATTTTGGCAGTGCCCTGTAGGATTTAATTTCACATAACAATTTATGACTTTGTAGAATGATGTAGATGTAGGTGCAATTTCTTATAGATTGATACTGTATTTTTGTCTCCACACTGGTAATCGCTTATAGGTGTTGGAACACTGGACTTGAAATCATGATAATTTGTGGCTAGTGTGAATGGGCTTTATGTGGTGACCCATGGTAAATCACAAGAGAGAGAGAGAGAGGGTATATCTACACTAGTTGATTGATTTCTGCTTGTTATCAGTCTACAATCTGTTGTTTGCTTTGAACTACTCATCCTTTTTTTCCTCCCAGCTTGAACATTAATCAGGAAATATCCTCTAGACGTGGAAATCTGCTCTGTTATAATTATATGTATAGAAATTGCATACAGGTATAATTGTCATTGTTTTCACAATTTGTTTTTTTTTTCAGTTATAGAACTATACAATGTAGTTATGATAGCACACATGACATTCATATGTAGAATTAGAAAAATGAGAATATCCAATATTTTTGGTGATGTTTCTATCTTTCTTAGCTTGTTAATTATTCCATATCATTTTTTCCCATTATTTGTGTGATCTACAAAAATATGTGTATGTACTAGGTTTAGGTGTGTGCCTGTATGCATGTGTACACTGTATATGTACATGTACTTGTACATGTACATGCACATTTACATGCAAGCATAACTCTGAATGTGCTTTGTGGAACTAGACTACTTGTAAAATGTGTCTTGTACAATGTAGTACAAGAACGAGCAATTCACGTTTCCTACAGGATTAATGTAAAACTTACGTAGTTATGTTTCTCTTTATTTAAGTAACCAGATATCAGATTAAGACATGGGATGGTAACATGCAAGTTTACACAGCTTTATCTTTTGTATAATTATGTGATTGTGTTTATTGACCATTCCAGGCGTTATGTTATAAAGTACAATGCTTAGATGTACTTTAACAATCTTGTGTGATGGAGTTGCACGTTTTCATAATATGCGTGTACTGTTGGAGAGTGAAAGTAATTTTCTTTTTTAAAACATAAACAATGTCTTCAGGTTGCATAAGAACTCCTCACTGTAGATACCCCTCAAATATGTAAACATTTCAGATACCACATGTTAGTGATTGCTGAAATATGCATAGAAATGTGTTGAAAAATGTTACAGCAACAATTCATTTTTTTAGATATATACGGTGTACATGTTTCAAAAGGGGTAGTAGATTCATTAAATAGGGCATACAATGTTAAAATTTTCGTGAATACAAGAATTAATAAAATGTAGATGATACAGGTATAATACACCATCATTATGAAGTGGATTTTCTTTTACAAAGCTCAACTGCAGTATTCAACCCTCTTGCTTGAGAATGAAAAAGTAAAGAACACACGAAAGAACAAAGAAAAGTCATCCTTTGTTTCACCACGTTAAGGTTTGGCTTCAAATTACAATCATTTCACAATCATTATATTATTTGTGTCCAGTTCTGAATTAATGCAAGGAAAAATGTGGTGATAGGATTGGGGATAAGACTGAACTTGAAGAGAGTTCTTGTGTGAAAGGTACAAAGTACCTTGTGCTTGTGAGGATGTGGTGAGCGTGTTTAGTGTTACTGTTCTGATTTAACATGCTCCTGTTACCCTCGGTTTCGTAACAATGAAAAGCATGATGGCAATCATAATTGGGCCGTGACGCGAGAAAAGGGCCCTTAGCGCCGCTGCGCGCAAACGCCAGAAAACGGCGCGGAAGTTTAACAAAGCAATACGCGCAAAAAAGATCAACTAGCTAACTACGCGCACATGCATAGACGCATCAAAAAGTGACAGGATTTGGACAAAACATGCTGTTTTAAATGTCGTAATCGGGGCATTTAGGAGTGGAATTTCAGAAAAAGGTTTACATATCCAAATACGTCAGAATTCCTTCTGCAATATGGAGATGAAAACTCATTTTCGGTATTTAATGCCCTAAGGGCCCTTTTCCCGCGTCACGGCCCAATAAATGTGCTTGTTTCCAGAAGAAAGCAACTGCAAAATTCCCAGAGGTATGGTTTACACAATGTGGGCGCCGACGTTTTACTTTTGTTTGTTATTGTTGTCATTCAATCATTGTTGTATGCATTTCTTTTTGATGAAAAATTCCCTCAGCAATTGAATAGTGTAAATACAATTGCTCTAGTTTTGCCTCGGATGCCTGTGTTGTCAGTAATGAGTATTGAAATTCTGATATACGTGAGACTGGGCTTGTTTGAAGCAATGAAGGTCTTTATCCACCCCATCCCCCCCCCCCCCCCAAAAAAAAAGGGACAATGATAATGTCCAATTTGGTCTCCAGTCTTGTAAAAGGTCACTGTTCTTTTCAACAATAAACATAATCATGAAAAAGACATCAAGAATGGTGTTGTCATGCTGTTCTCGGTCAAGCTATATGTTCAGTTTTTATGTATAACGTTCATGACTCCTGGTTTGAGGGATTATTGTCAATCAGCAGCCACAGGCAGCACTCAAAATGGAAGATAAAGAAACATTTTACTAAGGTTCATTAGTCAATCATTAAAAAAAAAAATAGACCACTGCCATTTCTGAATTTGTAGCTTGTCACATCAAAAAGTAAAAAGGGGGGGGGGATCGGTAAAAAGCAAATACATGTATCATGAAAATACTCATGATTTGTCCAGGAGATTGTTCCTATGGAAGCAGAACGCGGCTACGAGTGACCCCTGACACCCCCGCCCATGGCTGCAACCCCCTCATAAGGGAAAAAACCCAAAACAAACCCCAAAACAAAAAAAATCAACAAACAGACAAAAACGTCGCGGCCTCTGCATTCAATGTGACGCGATTAATGGATTCCCGAATTTATCTACAGTGAAATGAAGCGCAATGCCACATTTCACTGTAATACGAAGCATACCAATATGCACGTAACAAGTTATTCTGAGAAAAGAAAGACGTGTTTGTAGGAGGATTATGGAGCTAGTGTTGTAGAAAAGATGATGGAGTGCACGAGATATTCTCCACAAGGGTGGTTTTCTATTTACATCCGCCAATGAGGGAGGTTATGTTGTCATCAGCGTTAGTTTGTTTGTCTGTGTGCAAAATAACTCACAAAGTTGTAGAGGGATTTGGATGAAACTTGCAGGAAAAGTTGATAATAACATAAGCCTAGAAACATGTAATAACTTTTGGTGTATGGGTGGGAATTAACTGCTTGGCGGAGGTCTACTTCCTCGGAGTGCTTTTCGTTTTTTCGTTTTTCTTTTCTTTTTAGTTGGCAGTAATAAAAAAATAAAAAAAAAACACCATACAGTGTATAGGGTTTACTTCATTTGGGGAATTTACCTCAACACTGAGCCAACTGCAGACGCGTCGTATTCTTCAGTGTACTGCATGGTGTACAGCAGACATTTGAAAAAACAGAAAGACAGATAAAATGTACAGTGCGTCCAGGTAATCGGAGTGACAATAAAGGAAGATTTTTCACGGTAAAGGTAGCACTCGGATACTGTATAACTTGTTTGTCGTTTGTATGGTATTAAAGGTGTGGTGTAGTGCTTTGATGTACCTCATCCTCGGGCAGTCTGACGTTCACTTCAATCTCCACACAAGTAACCTGTACTTGTGTTTTTTTCTTATAGAATCATACAGAAATAATTCCGACAATTATACAAACAGAATTGAAATAACGCTACTTGAGAAAGAGCCGAGAGAGAGAGAGAGAGAGAGAGAGAGAGAAGGGGGGAGAGGGAGAGAGGAGTACAAAATAAAAACTGCAATAACTCCGTTATGACAAACACGATTAACGACATAACGGATACAACGAAGTGAAATTCAGGAGCCCAAATTATCATCGATGCATCTTTATACGCTATTTCTTCGGATATAATGAAATTTTAAAGTAACGGAAGAAAACTGACGGTCCCTAGGACTTCGTTGTAACGGGTGTCGCCTGTACCATGTACAAGAAAATTACGAGGAAAATCAAACTACCAAAAAAAAAAAGAAAAAAAAATCGATCGGATTTTTGCATTGATAACACCTAGTATGATTACACTGTCCAAATGCTACTTCAGGGTCTGTTTTGCAGAAAACTCCATTCAATTTGGTTAAGCAGTCAGAGAGAAATGTAGATTGTTGTAAAGCATGTCATTAGTCTGATTCTTCCAAGTTTAGCACTTGGATGCTGCGGCAGCTCGTGCAACTGCGTATTAATGTTGAACACAACGGACAGAACTTGGAGGGAAGAGATTCCTGACATGCTCTACAAAATTCCTCATTTCTCTTTGACCACTGAAGCAAATCGAATGGAGTTTCCTGTAAGATGTGAGCAATGAGATATAGTTGCATACCATGAAATTGTATTTGGATCGCCTGACTATTTTAAAAGTTACCATTGCTGAGGGTTCTGTTGTAATTTTTTTGGGGGGACATACAGTACTGTAACGAGGGTACCCCAACTTTTCCCACACCGTTTACGGCAAATATTTCTGTAGGTTGCCAGGAACATCACTGACTGTGATTCTACTTAAACTAAGCAGGCTCAAATTGGTCCGTTCAACAGATTAGATGAAGTTTCCTCTCTCTCTCTCTCTCTGTTTTAAACATATTGTAATGCAACTTTCACTTCTTAATCGCAAGACTCTTTCCTCATCTGCTAGTATCATTCAAATCAATAGTGCAATCTTTTTTTTTTCTGTCCTAGATTTGAAAATTGTCATTTCATGAACTGATTAAAACTGTTAAAAATATCTCTGTCTATTTGAACCACCCAAAATTCCACCAAAGTCGTCTCTCCAATCCATAGGCCTGAGTCTTAATTCATAATGATTAATTCATGATAATTTCATATTCATTCCAAAATGCAGGTGAATTACAAATTCCCACAACGATTTTACCTTATCACAATGTAAGAAGAAATGCAGATAATTCTAAGGTTCTCTGCAAAAACAACAGAGGTTGTCTCTTAAAAGGTAATAATAATGATAATAATAATAATAATAGTAATAATTACAATGATAATAATAATAAGAAGAAGAAGAAGAAGAAGAAGAAGAAGAAGAAGAAAAAGAAGAAGAGGAAGAAGGAGAAGAAGAAGAAGAATATAGGTTTTCCCGGCCGATTTCGTAAAATTGACATTCATTTTCATAATGTGCATTCAAATTCGTATGTTTAAAGTGTTGCACTGACTGATAGGGTCAAGCGAATTCACGTTCAGTGCTTTCGGATTCGTTTTGGGACACTTAAATTAGGGGTCACAAATTCAAAGTCAGATATAAGCATTCAATTTCATGTTTGAGCATGGATTTTGAAGTATTATTATTATTATTATTATTATTATTAATGGTATCTTTATTCATCAAATCATTGATCGCAGCCAGAGGCTGAATTACAAATGATTTTACAAAAGTGAAAAATATACATACACAGTATTACATAAATATACAAATGTAAAATTACAAAATCAAAATAACACGCAGGCTCACACAAAACAAGAACAATTCGAACAAGAAAGAAAACTCTCAGGCACTGCATACACAAAAAATGAGGAAAGTTTGAATTGACATGGATCGCTAACCCTAAAGTTTCCAAGACAATCACTGCCAATCAGTACATGAATATTCATTAAGTCCCATGACTGTACATTGTACCTTAAACCATTCCCGGATATGAGGGGAAAAATAACCGAATTTGGAATTGTAACTTTTTCACTTGATGTTTGACCTTTAACCCTAATATTTCCAAAACAATTTCTACCCATCAATACATGCATATTCACTTAGTTCCATGAAAGTACCTTGAACCATTTCCCAGATATATTAAAAAGATATACATATTTTCACCTGACGTTTGACCTTTGACCTCATATTCCCCCCCCCCCCCGGGGAAAAAACATTAAGTAATACGAATACACACCAAGCTTCAAAATATACCCTCCAGCATTACACAAGCATGGGAGAAACAAAGAAGGAAAAGTGTACATTTGACCTTCACCTTTAACCCTAAAATTTCAAACAATCATTGCCAATCGGTACAGGTATATTCTCTAAGTTGCATGAATGTACCTTGAACCATTTCCGAAATATCTATAATACAAAAATACATTTTCACTTAACCTTCAACCTTAAACCTTTGACCTCATAACCCAAAATATTCTCTTTATAAGGTAATACAAATACACACCAAGCTTCTGAAAATACCGGTATTGCACGAGCATATGGGAAAAACAAAAAAATAATAAACATTTGTCTTTAACCTTTGACCCTTAAATTCCAAGGCAATCATTGCCTATCAATACATACATATTTACTAAGTTCCATGAATATACCTTGAACCATTTTAGAGCTAGAAGGAAAAAAGAAAACATTCACTTGACGTTTAACCTTTGACCTTTGACCTCACGGCCCGAAATATTCTCTCAAAAAAGATAACCTCCGGCATTGCACAAACATAGAAAAAAAGAATTTGAACATTAAACTTCACCTTTAACCTTAAACACAAGCACCCAAATTTATAAACATAACTCCCATTCATAATTTTATCTATTACTTCATTATTATGGAAGTGATTAAGAATTGGAACAAACACAGTTACCAGGGCAACACTTCCCTGGTTGCAAACACAAAAATACCATACATAATTACACCAGCCTCAGCTCATTGATATACATAACAGATTTGATATCAGTTACCAAAAATTGTTTACCATGACAACGCTTTTCGTGGCGACACAATAATCATACCTTTCACATTCATATTTCGATTCCGCAACGATATACACCAACTTTAATTTCAGTTACTTCACAGTTGCCTTAAAAAAAAGTCTCATACAACTATACCTTTAAATCATTAAACCTTTCCAAATTATTGTTTAATATCTAATAACTCAAGAAGATATGGAATTGGGCTTCTCTTGTACCTTTCTGTTCTACACCTCACAGTGGGATGTGTTGACCTTCTTAAAGATGAAGAGTACCTGGTCTGTCGAGGTGCTGGTAACCAGTGCCTGAATTGTTGTGACTTTAGCAGTGACTTCGCAAATTTGCAGCATACATCATGCCTGCGAGCCTCAAGAGACTGAAGTTGTGTTATTTCGAGAGCATTGAGATAAGTGCCGTAGGATTCGCCTAAGATCATTCGTAGGGCTCGTTTTTGCACCCTTTCAATTTGGAGTGACAGCTGGTGTGTAAGACCCGGATGCCACACCGGGACGGCGTATTCAACCAGGGGTCTGATGTAACCTGTGTACACTTTTAACAAATCTTTCATTGGAAGTTTAAAAGATTTCAATGATCTTAACATGACCAATCTCTTACTAACCTTTGACAGCATGGCACTCACGTAGCTGAATCACTTGAGGTTAGACTGCACCAATTCACCTAGGATTTTTGCCACATCCACTTCAGTCAACGTCTGGCCATTTAGACTACATTGTGTAGGAGGCAACTGGGTTCTACCAAAATCAACCCTCATTACATGACATTTAGAAGCATTCAGTTGCATGTTATTTGTAGTGCACCATCTGTCTAATTTCTGAAGGGTACCTTGCATTTCACCGACCGATCCTCGTTGTGTTGCTTCCGCTATCGTCATGTTGTCTACATATTTCCAATGGTCAATACTGGATGGCATCAAGGCGTCGTTAATGAGAATCAGGAATAACACTGGGCCTAAACGTGTTCCTTGTGGTACTCCCGCATAGAGAGATCTACTTCAGGACAGTCAACCACGGTAGCGAACACGCTGGGATCGGTCAGTGAGGAAGTTGGCAATCCAAGATATGAGAGAAGGATGGACTTGTAATTCAACCAACTTTGACATGATTATTGAGTGGTCTACTCTATCAAAAGCTTTGGAGAAATCTGTTGTAACTACCACGGACGTAGTACCTAGCTTGTTGGCGTTTTTGGATAAAAAGTTGACAATATCCACTAAGCAGTGCGTACATGACATAACAGCTCTACTACCAAATTGTTTACTGTCAAGGGAGGGATCAATGGCAGACACCAACCACTTAGTGATAAACAACTCAGCAAGTTTTGCAAAATGATCTGTAAGTGCTATTGGTCTAAGCTTATCCATTCTGGCTGGTTTCTCTTTCGGGACAGGAACTACTATTGCTTGCTTCCACTGGTGTGGCACAACACGTTCAGTATAGGAACTGTTCAGAATGTGACACAACGGGGAGTTTAATTCAAGTGAAAACATCCTTATCACTCTCGCCGGGATTCCATCAGGTCCACAAGATTTCCCTGGACTCACTTTTTGCAACTCTCGCATCACTTCCCATTGTTCAAGTCTTGGAAGTGGTGGGGTATCAGACGTCAACGGTGGGAGTTTGGACATGTCAAGGGGTGCGATACCACTTGAGATGCTTATGAAATGCGAATTGATGGTTTCAGCGACAACGTCTGCTTTCGACTGATCAACATCCGGAACATGGATTATCTCGTTCAACTGGCTACGTGACGTCATGAGCTTAATGTTTTTGTACCATGACGCAGGATCATCATTCTTCAATTTGGCAACACGATCATGATAGAATTCTTTCTTCGCTCGGCGTAATGCTCCTGCAGATTTTATTGCGGCAGGCTTTCCAAGCACTTATGGGGCCGTTCACAAAGAGATGTTGGTCGTGCGTACTGTCTTATCAGCGATTTCACTATCAGGGGGGATCCATGGTTTGTTGTGGACTCGTACCTCCCTCTGAGGGAAGAATGTGTTCAGGGCTTGGTGAAGGGTGGAGTAGAACTCATCACATTTAGTCTGGGTATCTGGGGCATCATGAACATTAGACCAGGACTGATTTGAGATCCATCTACCAAAACATCTTGCGTCAGAGTCACGGATAGGTCTCAAGACACGCCTAGTCAACACATTGGGCTCACGGGGCAATACTTCCTTGGGAAACCAGGTTACCTCATTGTGGTCACTTTTTCCGAGGGGGGAAAGTATGACAACTTGTTTGTAGAAGTCCCCGAGGTTTGTTAAGATCTTATCCAGAATTGAGCCAGATCTTGTGGGTTTGTCCACTACCTGTCGAAGAGAGCAATTGGCACAAATGACATCTGTATCTAGCCGATTAAGGTCACCCAGCACAACCAGCCCAATAGATGGATGTTTCAATCGCAGGTCATCGATTGACTGAACGATATGATCGATCATCTGTTCTTCAGTACCACTATTTGTGGGTGAGTATAAAACTGCGATGTATACGCTGGAGATTTTGCGAGGGAGGCGCCGGGGGCGAATATGCACCCAGGCGATTTCAAGGTCGTTGGGCACAGTGATGAACAAGGACACCCCTCCTCCTCTTCGACTAGTCCGACATTTTGAGAAATGCGAGTATCCATGGACTGAGAAGTGGTCAACAGTATCTAAGGTCAGCCAAGATTCAGTCACGGCGCACACATCAATGTCTTTATCTCGGAGTAACAGCTCTAATTCATCAAACTTGTTAATAAGGAATCTCATATTGCTCATAAAAAAGCGTGGGAAATTATAACTCACATGTAGAATGGCTTGACCTCTCTGATGATTTGAACGAGATTATGGTGGCTTACATTCCGTTGAACCGGTAGCATACTTGTTCAGGGCGTTCAAATTCGCGCGATGGACTCGATAAGCACTTAAAATCACTTTCAACTTAGTTTTTGAACAAGCGAATTTTACAATTGAGCATTCAATATCGGTAATGCACATATTCTTATGAATAAGGAAGGCTGATTATGTCCAGCTAATCATTGAATAAGACTCTACTTTTTATCTTAAAGGTAGGGAATCCCATTTGCATGCCTTAAATGAAGAGTTGTATAAATACAGTGGTATGTTGAAGAGAGTATCATTTTAGAAACTCCCATAAAGTATTGAAAGTGGAAGGTAACATTTAGTACATTTTATTGACCGTTAGATTTTGAATTGATTTTTTTTTATCGGGACTCACCGTAAATTCCAGTACATTACTAGGCAACCTTTGCAGACCCATGCACTGCATATGTGTCCATCATGTATATTTTGTGAAGAAAGTTCATCAAAACTTACAAACATTTCTATACACATTCTTGCCACACACTCTATATGTTATTATATCAGCTCTTATACTTTTAGATTTGTGTTTATAGATTAAAAAAAAAGATACAGAAGACTGCAACAAAACGGTTCAAGTGTGGCTGACACACATTAAACTACTGAGTAGTTGACTTTTGTGCGTTATTCAAATTGTAGGTAACTGTTGACTTCCAAATTTCTAAGCAATGGCCTAAACAAGTCCCCTGAGGTTCATATTTAATGTTTCGCTGCATTTTGGGAGGTCCGTAAAAGGTATCCCCTACCTTTAAGTCCCATCATCATGAGCAGCATTTGTTCATTTGAACAGCCATAGTTTTTTTTTTCTTATGCTTAACATGTTACGTAAACTTCAATATAAAGTCCTCATTTCGTCATGCCATCACATGGCTTTCTTTATCTCGAATTTTCAGTTTGTTTTCATTGAGGTCATCACAAATTACAATGTAGGCACCCTATTGTGTTTGGAATTTTCATTTGACATCTGTATTACAATAATGATTATCATACGGCTTTGCGATCTTCATCCCTACTTATTTGCATCATTGTTTGATCGACGTGTGGGCGTTTTTAACATTCAATTTAAAACGCAGTACAATTAATTTACTTTTTAGTGGACATCATGCAGGTTTTATTTGAATGATACTTTTATGATCTTGTTTGCCCATATATGAATTTGAATGCTCGGAAAGAGGTGGTGACAGGTGGAGACAAAGTTGAATAACCATTGCCGAACATGTACGTCCATTCGATGAATCAGAATGCTCAAATACGGAATTGATTGCCGAATTTATCAATTTGAACGAAGATGAATGCCTCTAATATGAAATTGAATGACAAAACAATGAAATTGACCGAGGAAACCTATAAAAAATATAATAATAATAATGATGATGATAATAAAGCCGTAATAAAACTTTCCTGGTGTAAACTACACTTATGCAACAACAGAAATTGAAATCCTCCGTCATGCCTGTAGGCTGTATCCCTTTATTTATTTATTTTTTAATGAAAGGGGAACTCATCGGCTTATTAAAATAATATCATACATGTATAATCATTTTCCCGTATCATCGGTATAATCATAAATGCTGTGACCTTCCTTATTCTTAAAGCATGATGACCGTAAATCTTCCACTATGATTATAGCCAGATATATTCTCGATGAAAAAAAGAAAGAGAAAAGGATACAAAATATGAATTCACTCTCTAATGCCCACTGATTTAAATAATATTGAACCCAAATTCGTAATACACTATCTCGGACCCTTAAAATTTACAGATTGTTTCCACTTTTATGGTATAGCACCACAATATAAATATCATTCATTTTTAACAAATCTTCTGTCTTCATGGTCAGACCTAAGCCTTGAAAACATGAGTGAGGTTTTAGATGTGCAATATTGTAAAATACATGTATCTTGTTCCCTGTTTATTCCTGCCTCATGTAAATCTCTTTAAAAAGCAAATCTTGCCTTCATTTCGTTTATTCTCATTGGATTAACAGCATTGTTTTCAAAATGTTTGTAGTTCTCAATATCTCACCAAGCCTTACAAATTTCTAGATAAAAGATGGTGTTATACGTGTCATGACTGGTGAATCCGTACGCATCCAGTCACATACAAAAATCAGTCTACGCCCTACTGTTTTGTTTGATAACAGAAATCAAAATACAATTTCCAGCCACTATCTTTTTCTCCATGCATTATAGTGTAAAAGACGTTCAACCACATAACACGTTGACTCTTCGCAAATACCTGGAAATTTGTCATTAATTCAGAACTTTCAAACTCATAATTTTGATATGACATAATGTTTCTCTTTACGCAATCTTTTCCATTGCACAGTAATTCAAAGGATTCATTCATTTTTATTTTATTTTTTTTTTTCATCTCTGAAAATACCCATTCAGGGACAAAAGTGATGTGAATAAATCGGGTACACACGTTTGGCTCAACATCCACGAGTCATACAGCCCGAGAGCTAGATTAAGGTCCGAATTCACGAAGGTGGTACAATTTTTGAAATCATGGTTTAAACCATGGACAATTTGTATGAAGCGCCAAGTGTCGCATGGCCTATTTTGTTACGAAATCAGTCTACTGAGCTTGACATCAAGTGAAAAAAGGCCCACGAGCTAGACAGTAGGCAAAATCAAGCCCACGAGCTCCACAGGATAAACAGCGCCAACTATGAACCAATGAAAGAGTATGCGTATAACAGAGTGCCCCAATAGTGGAATAAGGGAGAAATAATTATTATTATTTTTGAGGGGCTGGAAGGTTTGATCATACGAAGCTGCCCTTTCCCTCCTCACAGAACATGGATGCTTGTACAGAAAAAAAATGAAAACCTGATAATGCGTACATTAAGATCAGACTACTGGAAAAAAGTCCTATTATTGTGAAAGAAGTTTACAAGGAAGCGTTTCACTTCTTGTCCATGTCGACGTGATCACCCCCATCCCCCCCCCCCCCCACCCCCGTAACATATCTTGACGGGTAGTACATGTATAATGCCTATATACAAGCGGTATAGTCATTAGCGAAGGTGCTCCATTTGTATGATTTCACCAAACAACGTGAGGGGTGTATAAAGGCATCGTAATGATTCGGGAAAAGAATAGTATTGTATCCATGTACACAGTTATTTCTTCCTTTGGAATATTACCGTTTTATGGAGAATTAAAAACATAAACCCCAAATTACCGATGAATCGCTGCAACTTCAAAAGCTTTCGTCAATGGGCAGCATTTCATAGTTACAGAAATTATTACATATTGTTTTCCTGATAACATGATTCCTAAATAATTCTTGACAAACGGGTAGGATGATTTGTATTAACGACAATTGACTAATGAAACGATAAAAAAGGAGAAAAAATCTGATGTCCTGTCCATGTTGCACTTATTGTGCAAACCTAAAGGCAGCGTGGTGTCATCGAATATCCAAACTTGAAGCATTTCGACATCAAATTATAGGGTGTTGAGGTCCATGAAGAGCAAAATGTCATCAGGAAACAAAATTGATAATTGGTAACAATTTTCTCTCCCATTAGCATGACGAAACAAACTGCTCTTCCCATCATTATTTTTTACCTCTTATGCCATTGTTGCTACACCCTGTACAGATACTTGTCGTTGGTATCTAAAATAGCGCCGTTCATCGTGTGAGCCTTACTTACCAAGAAAGTGTTGCACTTGTGGACCTTATTTGCGTAACGTCTAGCTCGAGGACGTGATTTGCCGAGTGTCGACAGTGGTCGTGCTTGTGAGTCTTTTACACTTATAGTGTCTATCTCATGGGTCTGTTTTATTCAGTGTCAAGCTCGTGTAATGAGCCCTATTAATCTTAATAAAGCAAAATGCTTTTATTTAATGAATAATTTCCCCATTTAAGCGTTAAAATCTTTCTTAACATACCATCCCTACCCTTTCTTTTTTGGTCCTTATATACCCAATATCTTTCTGAGTCAAAATCTCCTCTGCCGTAACCTTAATATCCAAAGAAAAATAAATCCCTATGATGCTGATTTGTAAGCAAGATCACCAAAAAAAAAAAAAAAATCAAATTCAAATTTCACCCAAATTCATCCAAAATGTATTGTAACCTACCAATTACATGCTGATCTCTTACAAACAGAAAAATATAACAATGCTGACAAGGTGTGTTTCACCTCATTTTGCCGACACTTAACACCCTTAATGTTCGTATCTTTTCCGACAACCCTTTTATAAAGTTTTAATGGTAAACAAAAACAAATATGGAGAAGTATATGTGCCACCCTGCCTCACACCCAGACTGCTTGATATCAAAGTATCCTGTTATATTGAGTCCCACCTCCCCCACCCATTCATAATACAGCTATAGTTACATCCATAAGCAAAACTTTTAATCCAAGATCGAGAATGACCTACCGAAGTCAAATAATGCTAATGTTTTGAACAAAAAGGCATGTGCACGACAGAATCAAATGTTGAGAGAAATATGATATTCAGAAGGGTGAAGGTTCAGGTGCGAGTTTCTTCACTTCACAGGTGCGAGTGTCGCTGCCCGGAAAGCAGTAGATGCCAAGTTTGAGTCCCACTGGTTCCTTTTTTTCCGACGTGTTTGTTAATTTACAGATCAGCAGTTGCGATCTTAACAAATTTAATTTGTAGAGGGAGACAAAGTGAAGAAACTCGCACCAGAATCAAATGCTTTTTCAATAGCTACCAAAACCCCCTTGGGTAGCCATAGAGAAATAAAACGTCTATCATCTAAACAGATTCTCATATACTTTTGATTTTCATGTAACTAACATGATCACAATGAACACGCATGATTAACAATTTCAAGTAGTACCACTTTCATAATTTTTGTTTATTTTAAAACTTTTGACAAAATCTTATAATTACCATTTGCCCATGTAATAAATCTGTAATCTTATAATAATAATAATAATAATAATAATAATAATAATAACAATGATAATAATAACAATAATAATCATTATTATTATTATTATTATTATTATTACCATTATTTTTTTTTTTTGAATGATGATGATGATTATTAGTAGTAGAAGTATCTATATCGCGTCAAATCCACTCTGTAAAAGAGTGCTCAAAGCGCATCGTTATTATATATATCTTTAATCGACATGCCATCTTTACCTTCCTGCTCTATATCAATGTAATTACTATAGGGCCTACATGCTTTTTGGATATGGATACTCCTCCCTCCCCCCCCCCCCCCCCCCATTGTATGCTTGGTTTAATGTCTGCACTAAAAATATCCCCCAAATTGACAAAAGAAGTGCTATAAAACTCCACTTTGTATTGAAATCCATTATTGCCCGGAAACTTATCACACTTTATCCGCTTTAAAACTTTGTAACATTCAGGGTATTTTTTTTTTTGTTTCTTTTCCTTTACAAAAATTCCTTTTTTCAACTGATACAAAAACATCGCATTAAGAAGAAGGATTTTTATCTAACGCACATTAAAATCCAAAAATATTTTTCCATAAAATTATCCAATGTTTTGATACCGTCTGTGTATCTGTATGCCAATTCCCTACTTTCAGTTATACTAATTTTCTCTCGTTAGTTTTCAACAACTGTTCAAATGAATATTTGTCCTTCCTCAAACCATTTCGCTCTTGACCCGACTCTCTTGACGAGAATAATTATGTGAACTGTTCGACGTCACTTTTATTTTCTTCAATTTCATCCAACATAGATTTTAATATGAATTCAGCAGCCAAGACTCTGATGTAAAAATAATTCACACAGCAATACACGCTCACATAACCTCACGTCGATTTATGATTCAGTAATCTTTTTGCTCCAATCAAATTATAGAACAAACAAGACATGTAACGCTGCTTGAACTGACAGCGAATTCTCCAAAATTCTTATAAATCACAAAACTGGAGAGGAAAGTTACGTTGTGCGACGTTTCGCCGATTACTAATCAGCTTCTTCTGGCATCCTTCCAGTGAAAGAATGACCCTTATGTGTGAAGTCGTGCAGGAATTTCACGCACTGATGCGCTCACGAGTGCGTGAAAGACGGCTCGGAATCTCTCGTATTGCCCGGTCCATACATACGGGGCGCCAAGTGTCGTAATGGTCTCTTTCTTACGAAATGCAGTCATTTCGTCGGCGAAATGGCCATTTCGTGACGAAATGACAATATTTCGTAGCGAAATGAAGTCAGTTTGTCGACACTGCATTTCGTCGACGCAATGGCCATTTCGTAACGAAATAAAGTCATTTCGTAACGAAATGAACATGTCGTTGACGAAATGAGGTTTTTTTTAGTCGACGAAATGGCCACTTCGTAACGAAATGACAAAATTTCGTAACGAAAGAAACCATGCGACACTTGGCGCCCCATAGTCCCAGGCATGTAAAAGGTTGAAAAGGAAGCCCTTCTTCCTGTTGAGGCTGGGTTCCTCCACTCATTTTCAAATGTATATATATATATATATATATATGTATTTTTTTTTCCAGCAAGTCCAGTGGAAGTACGCCAGAAGCAGCTGATTGATAATCGGCAAAACGTCGCACGACGTTAGTTCCAATTCTAGTTTTGTGATTCATATGAATTTTGGAGATCAATTACACGTCGGCTGGATGAATGATAATCTTCAAGAGAGCATATTGTTAGTAATCAAATGTGAATCCTTTGATTCATAACATTATATTGTTCCACTGCAAATTGCACGAAGAACATCCCCAATTATTGCGAATAGGAATTAGGCCTAAAACCTTTTTTTTTAAGGTTGGTATACTTAACAGACTCTCTTTCTTATCACAATTTCAATGTACACGTTATACATGTATAGAAACACTGCATTACCTTGATGTGCACAACTTTTTAGACTTGATAATATGTATAAATATAATTATATATTACTACTACCTTTATTGCAATAATGATAACAAAGTTAGTGGAATACGGCAGGACGAAGCAGATTTACACTGCCATTACTCCGCACCTGTCACCTCACCTGTATAAAAATAATCGATTGAAGTTTATCTCAACACACCTGTTATGTTCCATTTTAGCAACCTTCTTCCATTCTCTCTCTCACACGCACACACACACACACACACACACACACACACACATATATATATATATATATATATATATATATATGCATCTCTCTTTCTATCTTGACAGTGGAAATCACTTATTCATATTTCAAAGGAAGGATATTAGTCATTACTATACGTAGGTTCATCATGAGTGCCCGTCACTGCAAAGGTAAGTCCGAATAGTATGATCTTGCCAAAGACCTTCACCTGATGTTCACCTCGCTGTCGCTCACAGGTAAACAACTCATAGGATTCAAACCACGAGTGCCTCGAATACAGTATACAACAAACTCCACTGACGATGCCAGAGCATGTCCATAGTTGACTTACAATAATTATGAAAATACCTAAAATTCCAAATTCGACCGTATTTTACGTAGACTAACACTGGTTGCTCAGGGATACCCTCCTTCTTTTTAATTATTATTATTAAGCTATAATGCGAGGAGTTACAGCTGTTACTCTAACTAATAGAGAAGCATTAAAAACCCTTGATGCAAGAGAAAAATATTTAGATGAGCCATGGTCAAATATACCTCAACTTTCTTTTGACACGCGGCACATCGCGTAACCATGGTAATCAGTACACAAGCACATAGATCTCCGCAGATTTTTTTTTTTTCTATCATGTTCTTCGGCCATCTTGAACTACATCTGGTAATCTTAACAGTCCTGTAGTAAAGAGGAGGGGAGATAGTATGTGTAAATGTGTATGGCCTATATCTATCGGGAAGGTGTCATTTGTATGTTGAGCAAATCGGGGAATACCGTCCGCATTCACTGTTAATTGTGCGTTAAACTCGTCTAGGGTTTTCGTACCGACGCGCTTCTACATAATTATTATACTTATCGAGAAGTGTTACCATAAAGAGGTAGATTTGCTATATCGTACCCATAGTAACACATTCTAAACACTTTCATGGATGTAGATTATTACTGTATTCATCACCAACTTTTTTGCTCAATTCTATGATGAAATGACACATCTAAACGATATTCAGAAGCAAAGAATTGAGATTGTTTGAAGCGTTATTAGGCACATGTTTAGATTTTGTCTGGTTTTTGTGAACATTTATTTTTGTCGGCGTCGTAGTATGTCAAACTTCCAACATTCTCAAACAGTTGTCAGCCGATCTGTCACTAGTAACACTTCCTTAGTCGACGCGTCGTTTTCATCGTCAACGCCAACCGTGTTCGCGGTGGTACTGAGGTCTTGTTTGGTCAGCGACTTCGTCTCCACGTGGTCGTTGTTTAGTGATCCTCTTCCATCAACCCGTCTAGTGCTCCGCCGATGAACGAGGAACGTAATGCCGTAGAAGAGCGCAGAGCAGCCCCAGAAGATGGCACAGGTGAGCACAGATACTGTATAGGAGCCAGTAGTGTCGTATGTGATCCCTAGAACAGAGTATAAAGAGGAATTTATTTTCCGTTTGCTGTACCTGTAAGTTATCCCTTAAAGGGGTGGGATAGTTTTGGTTGAGATAAAGATTCAGGTTTTAACTGTTTGCAAGATACTTAAAAACCACTTATATGGTATTTCACAGAGCATACAATTTTAAAAGGAATTCAATGTTTAATTGATGAAAATTGGTTTTGAAATGGCAGAGATACCTAGAAACAAAGAGAATCGTGATAAAAGATGGGACCCATGCACCTTTCAGGACCATTTTGTTCTGCTTTGTTTTTGATAGTGTGCTTTATTCTACTTTTTTTTCTCTCTATTGATTTGCAATAACAGTCACATACCTGGGATTATTGCTGCCAAAACGCTTGCAATGCCCCATGTACAGAAGACTCCGTTGTAAGCTTCCGCCGCAAAGTCTCTTCCAAAGAGTTCAACAGCCATACCCATGGCAAGAGAGAGGAACAAGGCCCTGAGAAATCCCACCGCTGAAAAAAGAAGAAAATAATAATGATAAAATAAAATAAACATAAGTGAGACAACATGAACGGAGGGAGCAGCAATCACCGCGGTCAATAATTGGATGCTGACTATAACGTGGATATGAGCTACATATCTACTTGTATGTAAAATCATTAATCTCTATACTTTTTTCACATTTTCAACACCCCCTGCTGTTCAAGTTCACTCTCATCATAGCCGAGAGTCAGACTATTATGTAACTGCTGAACGAGATTTTCAGGGAATAGAATTGAGAGGATTAAATGGTACCTTCCATTGGTCCAGGACATGGATGTTTAGACCGGACAACGCCGAGGAGGATGACTGGTAGGAGCATCTGCAATCTAAGCTACCTCCCCACCCCCACCCCCACCCCTCCCACGTTTGCCACATCTGATAATGTTATACATGGACCCTACTTGAGGATGTTAACTATCGAGGGTAGCCTCTTCAGTGTTAACACTGCTCAACCCAGAGGGCCCTGCCATTATTATCACCCCAGCATCGCCTGGTACCCATTTATTCATCTTGGTCAAGACATTGCAAGAGGGACACGGTGGGCATCTTGTCCAAGGATGAACGCGCCGGACAGGATTCGAATCCAAACCGTTCTTTGTAGAAATTATTGGCCTTGTCCACTAGGCCCTATAGACCATAGATTATACACGATACTCCCACAGACATCGACATCAGTGTATATAGCAACCCGATGTTGATCAAGGTTCGTTAACATTCGGTACTCCGAAGGTTCGTTATTTCGAAACGCAAAACTTCCTTTTTCCAAGAGGTACGTTAATCCCAATATTCACAGCGTTATTCTGAATGTTCGTTAGTCTGAAATGAAATAAGATTTGTTAATCCGAAAATGTAAAGACGGTGCGTACTATCGAACCTCCGGAATTGCAAATTTTATTTCGTTTCGGATTAACAAACCTTCGATAATTACGAGCATTCGGAACAACGAACTTTATTTCATTTTCGGATCAACGAACCTTCAAAAAAACGAACCTCCGGAATAACGAACTAACCCAAGAACGTACCGACAAACTACTCATGTAAGACTCTCAGAAAAAGGGTCTGATTGATTGAAGGTAATGACGCTTCCTTGCCGCCTGAGCTGCTAATTAAACCGATGGCTTCTCTTCATGTCAAATTTGAATGCTTTCAGCAAACAAGACCAAAAGGAACAACGGAAACTTCATCATAATCGAGAAATAATAATAAGAAAAGCATAACATTCAGTGATTTTACATTCCAGTTTTCGGTGACGATGGTCACTTTTAAATGTATGCAATTCAAATGAAGTGATGATTGCTGAATCATAACAATACTTCAAAATTTGAAGCTAAATAGATAGATAGACAAATAAATAAGTAACTGCATTCCTCTATATAGAATTGCGTAATTTCATTCTAGCCCGATCATGACAACGTACCTGTTCCAAGTATCGAGCTGTACTTACAACACAGGCTTTTGCTTTTGTCTAAAAATGAATACGCATACAACTGATCGAAGCTGTTCAGAATTTAAATCCTATATAGGCCCTATATACAGAGCTTTAGGAAGAATAGGATATCATTGTGTCAAGTATAATAACTACAAGGAAGGTGAGGGAAAATGGAAGATATGGTTTTTTTCATTTCTTTATCAAACTAGAAAACTGACATGGGAGTAGGTGGTTGTTGAATTATTTGTTCATTCATTTCCATCTGAGAAGATGGCTGGATAGCCTATATTCAGCTACGCTAAGCTGGTCTTCCATGGGGTCCAGTTGGATGTGATGTGGGACCACTTTACCGGGTTAAACACCCTGCCCTTTGCGATGAATGAATGAAGCGGGATCTCCACTTTATGTCCTATCCGAGGGACAGAGTGTTTTGCTCAGTCCAGACTCGGGTTCGAACCCGGGCCCTTAGGATCGTAAGGCAGACGCTGTACCGACTGAGCCAACTCACCGCCCTCATACCATTCCATACATTTTCTTAAAACATACGTAGCCTGATGTGCAATCACCTGTAGCGTAGAGGTAGAGAACGCCTTGGACCGCCGTGATGAGTATGAGTACAGTGAGGATACAGTTGGCCATGGCGATGAACGGGTAAAGACTGGTGATGGGAACGGGGAGCTTGTGGGTAAGGAGCATGACGCTGGCACGGCCCACAAGCGCTCCGCCCGCCAGAAAGGAGTGCAGTGTCGCTGTCAACTGGCTCGAGATGCCGATCGACCTGAGGTAGCTTCCCTGAGGAGGGTATGACGTCATTGGAACCGACAGATGAAGTGACATAATCGGAACGGTAGATACAAAGTTGGTAGTTTCACAGTTACGACGCGTGACAACGAGGATTTACTTTCAAAAGAAGGTATAGAGTCAGACCTGGATGCAGGTGGTTATACGAGTCCACTTGATACTTCAAGGTATGTATGACTTAATACACATTTTCATTCTAATTATCAAAGAATACTTCATATCAACTACTTTTATCTATTTGAAAAGCTGTTCAATTTGCTAGTCATCACTTCAGTTCACGTTTGTATTTCATCGTTTATCTTTCCATTATCATTACATTACCAACTAAATGACTTTATCCTTAATGTTCGATTGTATTTCGGAACTCAAGGTAATTAAAGGGTGCGAGTAGAGCAACAAAAATATGTCCAGTATGTTTGCGGATCAGACCGAAGCCCCGTTTTAATAGATCTTACCGCGACAACGTCACGACAACGTCACGACAACTTCAGAAGAACAAAATTCCTGAAGTTGCCCGGACGTTGTCGCCGCAACAGGGCTCTGTTAAAGGAACTATCACGTTTTGAACATTCCTAAGTGAGATGATGAGAAAACTCTTATGAAATATGAAAGAGTATGTAATTTTAAGGATTTAACATCAATTTTATGAAAATTGGTTTTCAAATGGCTGAGATATCAAAAAAAAAATAATAATAATAATAAAAGGCGACAGGCCACGCCTTTTATTAGGATCTCTTTGTTTCACCTTGTTTTTGGATATCTCAGCCATTTCAAAATCGATTTTCATCAAATAAACTTTTGATACCCCTTAGAATTGCATGCTCTTTGACATCTCATAGAGTGGTTTCTGAATATCTCGCAAAACGTTAAAAGCTAAATCCTCACCTCAACCAGAACTGTACCCACCCTTTAAAGCGGGGCTTCAGAATGAAAGGACCATATTTTATAGAGGATATGAATGAAGAGGAGAAAATGGAACACACACAATAGGTGATTAAGAAGTACAATGTACTTATAGTAAGTAATGATTTGATATACGTACGAGATTGATGTGGTTGAAAGACAGAGCAGTGAAAGACACGAGACTTGCAACTTGCAGGAACCAGAAGGCAGGCATTGATAAGATTCGGGCATAGCGCTGACAGATGCTTATCGTCGTTTTCTCCATTTCGTCATCGACGTCGCCCTTTTCATCCAATAGGCGAGGTTCGACGTCAGAGTCAACGACGGGCGGCTTGCATTTTCCCTCTTCCGATGGCCGGTGAGCTATCCTCCTAGTTAGGTCCCGGGGCGGGGGCCTGCGAGCAGTTGACAGGCAAAAAAGGGAAAAGGGTAATAGTGGATCAAGAGCGGGGAAGTGACTAGATACGGAGCGGGGGCCTGGGAGTAGTTAACTAGCAAAAGGAGAAGGATGGCAGTAAGTGAATCAAGAGTACGGGAAGTGACTAAATTTGGACCCCCTATACTCTTGATAATAGTCAATGTTTCTTCATCAATGCTTCTCCTTTTGCCAAGGCGTCGAGAGGATTTTAAGACAAGAGCAAAGAGAAGACAAGAACAAAAAAGGGATGTAAAGAGTAAGAACATGAACAAGAATAGAATCAGCAGAAGCAGGCGTATGGAGGTATGATAGCAGAAGTTGTAATGATAGAAGTTTTTCAGTTGTTGGAGCTCTACAATAGTTGGAAAGAGAGCATGAGAGGTAACATATCAATCACAAAGTGGTAGAAACGAGTCAACATATCAATCATAAAGTGGTAGAAAATTAGCACAAAGCATTTCAATGGGAAATTGCCCATTTGTATATATATTTGTATGTTTCTTATTTCCTTTTTTGAGATTCTGAGGCTGCCATCACTATCAAACATGTGCTGAAAGACGGCAGGCTCCTGCATTTTTTTTCTTCCTCTTTATTCTGAAACAAGTGTATCCTCGATTCCTTTGATCTCATTTTTATATTTATACCTTAAAGATTGTGATTATGACACTATGAATGTAATTTTTTTCCCTATTCTGTTGTCAGATACACGAGTTGTCATTTTTTGTCAATATTTGATTTCCTTGAGAAAAAAAAAAATGCAGAAATAAAATCGAACTGAACTGAAAGTAGCACAGTTATATAGCAGCAAATATGACGAGAGTAATGAAAGTAGCAGGAGTAGTAGAAAGGTTGCAGTAATGAGTAAACGTATAACGTTGTTGAAAGAGCAAAAGCATAGTAAGAAAGCAATGATAGTGGTGATGGTGCACTGTTGTAGAAATGTAAAAAAAATGTAGAAATGCTATAGCACACTTAATTAGCTGTAATAGCATTGATAGGAACGCAAAATAAAGTCAGTGACAGTATAAGAACTATATGAGAAAGTGTGGTAGCGAAGGAGGAGTTGTAATGGGAAATAATATACTTGTGTACGAACGATAGAGTTACCAGCAGTGCTCACTGTGGGTATACTTACAGTGATATATATTCATATATGCTTTGTAACACACGTGACGATAGTTCACTATAAAAGTGCTATCATCAGTGGCGTTGTGAGGAGGATTCTTCAATTTGGGAAACAGATATATCATTTTAACGCAGGTTTTCCGGGCATTCTTTTTATACGTAGAAACATCGTCAGTCGATTTCGTTTTCGTTGTACTTGTTAAGATTACCTGGAATTGCAACAGATTTCACGTTTACTTATTCTAGGTCACATAGTGAATATGCGCGTACATTTTCGTTTGTTGATCATAAATATAGTAACAGGGAAACACGAGACCAATTCAAAATACCAGATGTCTGGAGATTTACATGCAATGAACAAAATCAAGAAAACACCAGACACATGATTCATATAAAGTTTGCTGAAGTTGTTTTCAGTGTTTTGGAAACTTGCCGTAAGCGGATGTTTTGTTCGCACTGTCAATCATGGAAAAGAGATCGAAGGAGGTGGGAGGGGGGAGATGGAGGGGGAGAGAAAGAGAGGGGGGGGGGAGATGGAGGGGGAGAGAGAGAGAGAGAGAGGGAGGGGGAAGGAGGGGGTGAGAGGAGGGAGAGACGTATACTACTTGAAGGAGGAGACAATGATAGTTGGGAAGGCAAATAATGGGAAACCCAGAAAGATACATATATGCTGAAGGAAAGAAAGAGGGAGAGATATAAAGAATTGAGATTATATATATATATATATATATATATATATATATATATATATATATATGAATATAGCGGGAGAGAGAGAATTAGATAGAGAGGGAGGAGAAATCATGGAAATAGAGAGGAACAAAGTGAAGCAGAAATAGCATCATACCATGGCCTAATATGCTTCTGTGAAAAGCGAAGAAAGGAGCATATTGTGGCAAAAATGAGATAAATTACATCAATTGCGTGATGATAACCCAAACACAAGATATACGCATATAATAATAATATTAATTCATATTTTATAAAAACAGATAAAACTAATAGCTTTTTCCAATCGTCGCATGGGATAAAGATACCTGATAAAAAACACAAGAAGCGTGGCCGCGGTGAGGGTAAACGTGGAGAGTAGGCGGACGGTCCATCGCCACCCCCACGTTTCGGCGGTGATCTGGATCACCGGACTGAAGACCAAGATAGCTGGACAGTAAGATTGTTAAGTGGAATAGATTTAACTTTAAGGAGACTTTAACCCTTACTCCATGACTTCGTTTACTCATACACAAAATAATGAAATAGAATGGCGGTAAAACTTTAGAGGAAATGATATGCGAAACAATTATCAATTATTAAGTTACATGGAACACACTACGCGTTTAGATGGGAAGTCATTTACAAAATTTCCGACAGGGCGGCATCTATTTTTGAGATTCCTGAGGCAATGAAATCTTTCACACCTTCAATAGAAAATATATCATTCCCATAGAGGCTTGTGTTACCTTAGTATCAGACATACACCATGGAAACGGTGAACATTATTGAAACCTGCCTAAATATTATAGGAAAACAAAAGCAAGAACAAAAACAAAAAACGGACTTAATCATGAGCCGGTTACGTAAACCAGTTGCTGTCGAGAAAGATTACCCGTTTGTCTAGTTGACAGTTCATATTATCTTTGCCTGCTGTCACAAGTTTCGGTTGGCAACATACATTGTGGGCGCAGTGGCAGAAAGAATACGCAAATACAACATTTGTTTTTAATCCTTTGGTCTTTAGTGTTCATCTGTCCATATCTACGTCATTTCTTATCTTGTTGACCATAGCCGATAGCCAAATCGAATAAACAATGATTCTCTCGGAAAATCAGCCTTCAGTTGAACACAGTTGAAGGTATCAGTAGTTATAGGACCCCCCCCCCCCCAAGAAAGAGAACGAAAAATATATTCGAAACTACCTCTAACGTCTCAATGGGATTAACATGTTTAGGGCCGCCACGGTAAACTCATTGTACAAGTTCTTACGTACAATACAGTGCACTCTTGTATAAAGAATACAGCTATAACGAAAGTCTCGTAAAACAAATTGAAAATTCAGGTCCAAATTTTTTCTATATATTTTTTCTATACTGTATTGTTCGGCTGTAACGAAATTTGAATATAACAAAGAAAACCACCTGTACCGAGGAATTAATTATAACGGGATTAGTTTGGAACACCTACACACTGTACATTATCTCCACAAAACATACTTATCATCTACCCCTTGGCTTGTGTCATTATTTTGTGCGCTGCCTGTTACACGGTCTATGAATAGTTGGATGAAGCAAAACAATGTGCAATAAAAAAAAAGAAGCAAACCAAGAACAACCTTCTAGCACCTGGAATAACACATGTAGAAGGTTGCTAACTCGTGAGGATTTAACTATATTTCATACATTTTAGAGCAAATAACAAATAATGACAATATCAACAGAAAATCCGTGAAAATTGAATAACAGAGGCTCCGTTTTGGCTTCTTGGATCAGCTGCATTTTCCCATTTTGATTTTGAAGTATAGTTTTGGTTGAGACGGGGATTCAGGTTTTAACTTTTTGTCAGATGATTAGAAATCATTTTTATGAAATATTAAAGATCAATACAATTCTTAAGAAGAACTAAAATTTTATTTGATGAAAATCAGTTTTGAAATGGCTAAGATATTTAAAACTAAAGTATAGAAAAGTGGTCCCAATAAAAGGTTGGACCAACCTTTTATTAGGACCTTTGGTTTTTTTTTTTTTGGTTGTTGTTGTTGTTGTTTTTTTTTTTGGATGTCTCAGCCATTTCAAATCTAGTCTTCATAAAATTAACATTGAATTCCTTTTAGAACTGTATGTTCTTTAACATTTCGTGTAAGTGAGTTCCAATCATCTCGCAAAATGTTACAACCAGAATCATCATCTCAACCAAAACTACATGACCCCTTTAGATTACAGTCCATGCAGGATGTCTCCTGTGCCAGACTAAGCCAAAACATAATATTATCTTTGCTCCTTGTGGAAAAGGTTGATGAATGGAAAACTTTCCTGCGTATCGAGTTCCTGTCTGTGATACCAATGTTGAAGATAATGGCTGGTACTAACAATAGAATTCTATACTCATCGAATTATACATGATCACTGATAATGCTTTGACCTCGTAGTTACTTCAAATTGAGATACCCCATGTTGCGATTATCAACTCCGAAAATGTAATTATTCTTGATTTACTTAACTGACTGTATAACATGAACATTCTCTTGTATTCCGACAATAAGAGTGCCTTTCCCGCAATACAAATCTGCGGTCGAATTTTGTAGTGCATTGCACCATCCTTGGAATCTTACGCACATTATACCCGTTGACTTGACTGTACCGTGGTTGGGATATTTCTCTTTAGGTCTTCCTTATATCTAATTAATGTTCACTGAGGTTTACTGCTCGTATTACCTTTGTTAGAGAACAATCATACCCCCTCCCTCCTATTTTCTAGAGTTACATTCTCTATATACTTCAACAAACATGACAACCCTCAGGTAATAAACGTACGTAATCAATTCAAATTGTAATGGAATGAAACTAATACGCAGTAACAATGCATGGTGTGGGAAAACGTTCAAAACATTTGTATATGCTTCAATATTTCAAAGATACATTGATTTTACAATCAGTGTTATGTAGATTTTATTATTTGCTCAACTTCTGACAGGTACTGTAACCTACCAGTAATGAACATTTTGTGCATCAAGTCTTATATACTAATTAATCGTTATTGACGTTAATGTCTGGACATCATCACATATTGCATAGATGTTTTAATTCTCTATCATCGGAGCATAGTTTTAAAAGCTAATGCTTCACTGGACAGTCCTATATCAAATGTAAAGTAGATTCAGTGACATTAAGGCAAAGCGTACTTCTGTCAGAATAGGATACGCCGGCTTATGTTGTGTATACATCTTTAATGAAAAGTTATGTAACCTGTTAGATCAGGAACATTCCAAAGAAACAGTGTATAAAATTCATGGCGGCTAATTCAAAATACAAAGCTTCATTTCCTATGAAAAATTGAAAGCTCAACGAGGGAAGAAATTATAAATTACAGGAGTGTATTTTCATACTCCATATCGCTTTATCATATGTCACTTTTGTATTCCTCTTGAAACAAGATTTGTTTTATTCTTTTCCATCTTAGCGCCTTTCAAGATAATATGTTTCTATTTCCCTGTCATCTTCAATACCTTCGCTAATCGTCTTTAAGAGTGAGCGATAAATCCTGACAGGAAAAAAAAAATCGAGAGGAGATTAGGCTTGACGTGGTGACACGATACTAGTGATAAGATATCGGAGTAGCATAGGAGGTTTAATATTTACATGTCATATCAAAGTGAGGATATCTCTTGATGATATATTTGCTGGTATTTCACTATTTACTGAGATAACATCGACTTAAATACAGCTGTTATTATCGATTTTCTCTTAATCAATATTTGGTTTATTTTCGACAACCATGAAAGTGTCCTTTGTCGTTCCCAAATGTGCGGCTCATGGTCGTTTGTTTCTTTTCTTGCTTGCTCGTTTTTTGTTTGTTTGTTTTTGCATGCTTGCCTTACTTGCATAATGTCATTGGTCGGTAGGTCATGGACATGTTTTATACTCACAAGTCTCGAATGTGAAGCCCATGGAGGATACTGGCCCAGCACAATGTTCCTGGTCGAAATAGCACGTGACGTACACACAACCAGCCACAAAGTGGATCACGCTGCACCCGCCGAATATTACGCTGTAGGTGATGTACATTGGCCATACCTGGGTGCAAAAGCTGGTTGCTAGGAGACCGATAGCCCCGAGTGCGCATGAGCCAGCTAACGTGGCGCGGTAACCAATTTTCCTCAACAGTACAGTGGAGAGTGGCGAGCATACGCTAAAGAGAATCCAGGGAATCGTTCCCATCCAATCTGTGTACCGGAAGTAGCCACAGAGAGGTGAAATAGTATAGTGAAGGAAAATTATATGGAGATTATAATAATGATGATGATGGTAGTGATAATAAGAATGATGAAATGAAAATAACACACACAAATAATAATACTGATAATAATAATAATAACAATAATAATAATAATAATAATAATAGCTAGTTTTGTATAGAAATATAATATATATAGATTTTACACTTGTTCTCAATTATCTCAATTACTGTAACATGACTGGATACATTATTTCCAGCCAACACTGATAGTGCTCACTCTCCACTCCCTGGGGAGCACTCCAGCCAGTCGCAGCCATTTTACAGGCGCGCACATAAGTACACTGATCAACTGACGTTAACTTTCTCATCCTATACCGGGGGCCCATTTCATAAAACTTGTCATCAGTGACAATTTGTCATAGATGTGACTAGCTACTGAAATCCTTGCATCTGATTGGCTGAGAGAAAATTTGTCATAGAAATGTGGCAGTTGTCACTGATAACAAGTTTATGAAATGGGGCCCCTGTATGCCCATTTATACTCCTGGGTGGGTGGAGAGCAGCAGTGTGGACAAAGTGCCTTGCTGAAGGGCGAACGTGTCGGGCTTTGCATGGGCTCGAGGGAGCACGGTGACGATGACATAGCAATAGCATGAAAAAAAAAGATAAAAATAAAACAACAAAGACTAAGAAGATGAAACGAGAGATGGAGAGACCGGAGTATAAGATGATGATCATCATTACAATGAATCTAACTGTAATATTTCTTCCTTTCGAAATGAAATGCCGTTGAAAATTTTATTCGGAGATCACTGAAACTTACCTGTCAATGAGAGGTTATTAGACAAAGCTTATAGTTCAAAGTTGCTTTTGTTTGGTTTTGTTTTACTTTTAAATAAAATGAAAGGAAAAATGAAGTCGAATGATCAGTGACGGAGAACACTTACTAAGTGCAAAGACACTGGCGTTTAGATCCTGCTCCAGGTAAATGAAAAGGAGAGAGAAATCACCAACGATGCCGAAGGTGAAGGCACCACTTATGGCCCACATCGCTGTGGTGATCCACCGGAAGTATCGTGGGTTGTTCCAGAAGTCACTCGCGGTCGCTCTTTTCTTTCCCGCGTCCATTTTGTCTCTCCTTTCGTTCTGACAGGGTCGCAAGCGCTTCCAGGCGCTGCTCACAGTTTTGTAGTTCGTCATTTTTGAAGACTGTTGAAAATATGGTGCCGTGTCCTGGATAATGTAGCTCAACCGAACCAATGTGAGACTAGGGAATGATATTTGAGGTCTACCACAACGACAGTTCGCGTCGCAGATATTTAAATTCACACCAGACTGTTGCGTTCATCAAGAAGGGAAGTATCAACTAACCCTCAACATTAACCTGTGCATGATGATGCAAACCCACGCCAATTCTGTGAAGGGTTTCTTCAAGTGCATTTTTTAAACGGAGAAACCCGTTTGATGTCACCTGATCACCATTGTCCCGCCGAGGATGATCAACTTTGCCAAGACCCTGTCACATCACTACACCAAAATCACGCCCTCCTCTGAGTTTCCGTACCATCTGAATATTCGTCATCTGAATATCAAGAGAGAAGGAAAGACATACAAAAAAAAAATAAATTAAATTTTACACACACACACACACACAATATATTACATAATATATATACTGCGTACTATGCCGTATAATTCGACATTCAACTCTTCTTTAGTTTTCAGCAAGCATTCGAAAGATCACACGGGATGTTGTAATTACATAATTGGACATTTTCTTGTATGTGACATCAGTATACAGAGAGATATTACAGGAATCTTTCATCTTTAATAATATTCCTCTTTAGTCAGAAGCAAATGATGTATTGTTTATAAAAATAGGGTAATGATAAGGAAAATAGTGTTTATAAAACTTGGCCCCCTTTAAGAAACAAAGTTCGTTGAAAGTTAAGGTCTTTGAACATTAAGCTGGCTGAGATATTTCGAAGCATGCACGAATTGTGTATAATCCAGAAATTATGAGGGTCTGTTCATCTCTTAACAGTTGGTTAACGTAATTTTGTTGCATTGTGCATAATGTAGAATGACTTAGAAAAAATACATTCACGGATGAAAACATAATTACAGACGTACAGTATACCACGAGAGATACATATTATGTAAAACAAACATACGAGCAATCATAAAAAAAAAGAGAAATTATATAGACCGGTTTTGCAAGGTATTTAGATTTTATGCATGCTTTGTTCACACAAATTGCCCTTAACCAGAAAGCTTGGCGGAGGCTTGCCCTACCTAGCAATGCCCGACTCCATAGCTATATAACCGGCTTGGTTCGCGTTATAAAAGCATGACAATCTACTTGCATACTCAAAATTCAATCACAGATATTGTCAGATCCTCGTAAAGCTGCAATTAAATCGCGGCCTCTTTGGAATGATACGTTGAATCTAGGACATATCAAGATGATCTGATATTATGGATATGTATACACTCAGAATAAATGAAACTGCCTTACATATTTCCTTCATAAAAAACAGAAACAAATTGCTGGACATCTATTAAGAATTCAATCACATTAGCTGCAATTCACTGGCAAAGTTAATGAAACTCTTACTTTTGCACTTTTTTAGTCTCTTTAACTCAAAATAAATGACAAAAGTTCGAGTTGCGTCTTTCTTGCCCAATATGGAATATTTTTTATGTCAATATCAAGAGCAGGACAATCTATTCAAAATCAATCACAAAATTTCATATTGCGATTGCAGAAAAGCTGCAATTTGATATGAAGAGGTGAAACTCGATATTTTGCCATTTTCGAGTAAAATAGCAAAATATGGAGTTACATTTGTCTCCCCCGATTTCAAACATTTCTTCTCTGCCAATAGTAAGAGCAGGGCAATCTATTCACAATAACAACGGCTTCTTCGGAATGGTATCTTGAATCTACGACAAGATGAACCGGCTTTGGACGTGTTTGTACATGAGTGTACATAGATCTGCAAGAGATAATTTGATTACTCAAGGGTAGACCTTCGTGAAATAAACACATCTGACATAATTACATAAGATTAAACTTCTTTGAAATGTGTTGTTCTGGCTAAAGGTTTTATCACGCCTCATAAAATAGCAACGTGATTTGAGCGAGACGCAATAGAAATGCCGGGATCGATGCTTCGAATCCTCAGCCTGTTGCCGTTGAATACAGATACAATGGACTCCCGTTATAACGAAGTCCTCGGGACCGGCAATTTTCTGTTATATCGAAATCTTAATATAACCGAACAAATAAACAATATAAATACATATAGAGTGGATAATGTTGCGGCCTGAAGTTTTCCTTCGTTGAAACCGGAATTTCATTATAACCGTGCTCGTTATAACGGGAGTGCACTGTACATAGGTAATTTCGGACAATTTTCATTGCTTTTAGTCACATTTTTCATCAACGTAACTTATAATGCTTTAGCGTTGATAGCGCGATGCAGCTCCATTAGTTGTACCATTTTTTCTTCTTCTTTTTCGATCTTTTTTCTTTTTCTTTCGTCCCTCCCCCCCCCCCCAAAAAAAAAAAATAATAATAATAAATGATAACCGGGTATGCCCTACACAGCGGTAAAGGTGTGCAGCAATCGCCGACACCAATTCGGTAATTAAGTGCTAATCAGACACTTAGGGTGGGATTTCACGGAGCTATAACGGGATTCCCCTGTATCTTTGTTGGAAATGTTAAGAGCATTAGTATACTCTTTACGCAATTCAGTCACAAATTCAGTACTTTGCCATGTTGCCGTTACAGCTCCAATTTAATGACCAAGAAGATAGCGCAGACATCCGAGTTATCACGGGCTTTATGCAATACGTATTATTGGCTGCTGGAAATCTAAAACTTGAATTTGAAACTCGAAACCTATATAACACACGCAGTACTAACAGTAGCAGTAGCAACAGTAGTAGTAGTAGTAGTAGTAGTAGTAGTAGTAGTAGTAGTAGTAGTAGTAGTAGTAGTAGTAGTAGTATAGCATAAGTACTTAGTAGTAGTAGTGATAGTAGTAGTAATTTAGTAGTAGTAGTAGTAGTAGCAGTAGTATAGTAGTAGTATGTATGTATGCGGGGAGGTGACCTCCCTGATGTATGTATATCGAGTAGTATAGTAGTAGTAGTAGTAGTAGTAGTAGTAGTAGTAGTAGTAGTAGTAGTAGACCATTCATAGCGTTATTCCAGCAACGGCAACAGCATCAACAGTATAGTGATAAGACGAACTGGAAGTATCGATATGTTTTCATTGTCACAGCCCTACCGCGACAAGTGAAGTAACAGCGTTGTTAATAATGTCGCTAATTCTGAGATGGTAATTGCTACACTTCTTAACGGCAGTGGGGTTAGCATTATAGCAGTTGTCTAGAGATTGCATGGGAATGGGGGAAAATAACTAATATGTAAATAATTGAAAGCGTCACAAATGCAACTTGGTTCAATTTTCAAGACTGAATGCCAAACGGGAAATCCTCCTAAAGTCAAAACGGAAAACATCTTATAAAAGTACGACATTGAAAAAAAGTTAATAACTACATCGTAAAGGCGACGCGGCGTCGTCATTTGGCCGCCGTATATTATTCTGGCTGCAGTTCCGACGTTTCGCCCGATCAGGGTGGAAGGAAACACGATAAAGTCCAATAAGGGTTAGTATTAGAGCAGGAGAAGAAACATAAAAAAAAAATTACTCCTTTGTCAATTGTACTCATGCTCCGTATACCGCGGAGAAGTTATGCCCTCTGTCGCAGGTATCAATAAACTGCTTTGACGAAACACAGCATTTCTATTCAAGTATAATATGCATCATTCCTCAATCACAATCAACCGAGCAAATAGCAGTTTGCTGTTCCTTGCAATATTTTCGGCAGAAAGCATGAAACGCAAACAAAAGCCAAAAAACCCCAACAACAACAACACTACATCCAAACAAACAAACAAACAAACAAACAAACAAACAAACAAACAAACAAACAAACAAACAAACAAACAAACAAAATCTTCTTAAGTATAAATGTTATTAAACACGCATAAACACGCATTAGCCAATCACTCTATCCGAAAGACTTACCGTTCTGGGAATCAAAAATGTGCGCAAGATGATTAGGTGTTAACTTTTTATGCGATACTAATAGTCCTCTTTTTTTTTCAGCCCTGGGGCATTGATAACAAGAAGACCTGAAGAAGAACTGGCAAGATTTTTCAGTAACATATCACCAAAAAGTTCCATAGAGGATAACAGCCTTCCCTCTGGTATACAGCTCAAAGTGATTGTTAAAATCCAGAACCTCTTCTTTGGTCCCCATATCAAAACTCTATGAAAGAGCGACTTGGAGCATGGCACGTCAAAGCCGTGGAAATGCTAAGCATTTTTCATGCTATAGAACCTACGCCTAGATTTGCACAAACTGCGAAGAGATCTGACTCCTTCTCTAATACCTCCATTGTCTAATCAGCAAATAAGTAAGTAGGTCCTAGCAAATGATCGGATTAAACCACCCGAGCATAGCAGCTTTCTGGTTTCTATTGGCCTGTTGTTGTTGTTGTTGTTGTTTTTGTTATCATTTCACGTCAAAGCACTACTTTCGTTGTTTTCACAAGCTCGTTTGGCTGCATTTTTTTCTTGGGGAGGCACCGCCGCGACGCGGCGTCCATCTTCGGTGAAATGTCGGATGTCCTAGAGCTACCTTTAACACAGTGCCCTTGTACTCCCAAAATATTTTAACAATGGATAACAGTTTACTGTCAGACAATGGGCAGCCAAGAAATACGTCAAGTATGTCCAGGAAAGAAGTCTCAACTCGTTCAATAGGTCAACATTTCAAAGTTCAATCCTTGGTCACAATAGAGTGGACTCTAGCTACCTCTATAGCAGAGGAATTATTGATCTATTGGTGCACCTGGTTTGCTTGTTTGTGCACAGTGTGTGTGTTTTTAAGAGGTTTCAGTTAATTGGAATATCGTTCGATAGGCTATGCTCCTCATTTCACGTGTTAGTTATTATGAGCACGACGGAGAGATCCTCATAAACATACTCATAACACTCATGTAACACGCGTACATTGATGTGATACTGGCCTTCGATCAAAGCAGTATATCACTGACTGTTGTGGCTGAGCCACAAGTGCTTTGATCGAATATCTCTTATATATATATTTTTTTGTGTGTGTGTCCATTGTCCGTTCCGAGGATTAAAAAAAAAGAAGAAATAAAAATGACATGGCCACTAGAATGTTACGGTCTGACGAGACACAAATATATTGTGATCGTTCCTTCATCGTGCTCACGATCGTTTGACTGTTTATCCGTAGACTGCGATGGTATTCAGTGCAGAGAGCATTATCCCAGTAGGGAGAGTTAGGGAGTTAGGAGAAGAAAAGTCACATTACAAATAGCTTTAGACGAAGCGTTTGACGTTTTGCAACATTCTGAAATGAATTGTTGAAACAATCACGTGTGCCATTCGTTGCGATCCTACTATTACATAACGGACTTGCTGATAGGAAACTATAGAGAGACGGAATATAGACGGGTTAACAAATAATTAAAAATAAATAGATAATGAGCCGTGTGCGGTAGCAGAGCATTATATACTGCTTATACCTCACACGAGGATGGATGAAAGCACAAAATAAATAATATCAACAACGAATTCTGTACAGTGGGGCGAGTGGGCCGTGGCAGAAAAGCAGGCAATGTCATAGATCGTGGTATTGTAAGCTCTATCGACCCAAACAGGAGATCCAATACAGCATGTCGATCGACTAAACCCTCACCTTTCATATTTGCCACTTTGTATAGCACTGCACGACATCCGGGGTCTCTTCAACTTTCCAACACTATCCTCCATCGAATAAAAATAAAATATGTGCGAGTGTCTGTACGTATGTGCGTTTTTGTGTTTGGATAGGGTGATTGTATTCTATTCTATACACCATGGCAACAACTTGGGGGTCATGTTCAGTCGAGTGTAAGATATAGTAATATTGTGTACTCGCGTTTCCCTGTGTAACAACGTATAAGCACACATACGCACCATGCACACAGGGAAGTAAAATCACTCGTGGCTGTACAATATGTGCAGCATCAATGACAAAATCATACGAAGCTGTGTTTTGCACTATAACAGCCACATCGTTGCATAATTTATAGTATATACACATGTATGTGTACTTTTGTTTGCATAAATACTGTAGTGAAATTAGTTTTTCCATTGCTCTGTTTTTTAGTCTTCTAAACTTATCGTTGGTTCATGTTAAAGAACAATCACAGATGACAAACGGCTTTGGGGAACAGTCGTCGGTTAAGAAATGTCAAACATTCAACAATACAAGGAATATTATTCTTCTTATCATCTCATACAGCTGCCGTTTTGATCAGCAACAATCAGTCTTCAATGAAAGCATGGAACCCACTGTCTAATTTTAGTGCCACGTATGACCGTGACGCATGCTATGTAACAACATGTTTTGTTTTGTTTTGTTTTGTTTTTTAAATTACTTGTCGAATATACGATTCATATTCACTTCAGTTATTCATGCCAGGAGAACAAAACCGTTTAGTCATATGATTTTTACTCATAAGGATAGAGTAGTAAATAGATTCAAAGCCGTGAAGAAAAAAAAAATGCATTTACCTTGCATGTCGAAGGCGCTTCAAATTATAATGCATGCATCAGAAATGCAACAGTACCTATAAGGCCTATACACACATATATAATACACACAATATATGGATGGATTGATGAAAACCACATGTATAATATATATAACTATAGGTCAAGCTTTATTACTCTGGGAGATATTGTATACTCAAAATTACTACAGGGAGACAATTAACGATTTCAAGTACTAGCCTATTCTTTGCGTACATATAATAGCTGGTACATAGCTGGATCCAGATTTATGCACACACGCGCACACACACACACACACACACACACACATATATATGTATATATATATATATATATATATATATATATATACATATATATATATATATATATATATATATATATATATATATACATATATATATATACATACTCACACACATGTTAGGCCTATACATACATTAGTACTGGAATTTGAATGTGGGGGAACTTACCGAAGTCACCCGTTCTCCACAAGAGATCTGTAAAATGAAACAAAATATAGGGACAAAACACACACACACACACACACACACACACACACACACACACATATATATATATATATATATATATATATATATATATATATACATATATATACATACACACACACACATGTTATACATACATTACTACTGGAATTTGAATGTGGGGGGAACTAACCGAAGTCACCCGTTCTCCACAAGAGATCTGTAAAATGAAAATATAGGGACAAAAATAGATATAAAATTTCTAGGAAATCAAAAAATGAATTCGCAGCATGAAATTTGAGCAAAGACGTATTGCTTACAGGATTGTCATGTAGGGCCAACCAAGGCCATGGAAGCCATCGCCTAAAGAAATAATTTTTCTTGAATTCATTCTTCAAATTTATATGTATGTAGGCCTATAAAGAGTCACGTTGTAGGTTTCATTTCAATTAAATACTACAAAAATAATGCATTATCCGTGGTAATACCCGGGATTCGGTCCGAACGGAACTGTATCCAGGGGTACAGGTGCACGGGTAAAACATGCACATGCAGCTTCTCATTTCATTTCATTTCATTTCATTTCATTTCATTTCATTTCATTTCATTTCATTTCATTTTATTTCATCTCATTTCATTTCATTTCATTTCATTTCAATTCGTTTATTTCATTTCCAACAATGAAAACATTTTCATACACAAAACACAATATCAATACAATGTAGTAACAAAAAAAATACGTGAACTTAACTATACTAAACATCACAAAAGCAAATGAAAATTTGATTGAAGTTAAAGTTGCAGGAAATGGAGGAGACATGCTGAAAAGCTAGGCTTGTACTTTGTAGTCTCCTCGTGGACAAAAAGACTAAATGACATCAAGGCAGCAAGTTGCTAGATATGATATAAAAGGTGCACAACACATACATACCTATACAAACAAACAAACAAACGGACAAACACAAGTAACCTCTCTTGTTAAAGAGAAAGATAGAGAGAGAGAAAAAAAGAACACAGTGAAGGAAAAAGCGGATTAACAATACCCTCAATCCTCATCTAACAATGATTATGATGAAACTGTTGAATGATGTTCTTTTACTATACATTTCATCCTGTTTTGGAATGTGACGGAAGGTCACAGGGTTATACTAAATCGAATTTCGTCGCTGGTCGGTAATCCATTTCTCCCAGAGTCAGCAAGTAATATATAGGCAAAATTAGTATTATACAGAGCAGTATACTGCAGAGCGTAGGAAACACACCCATATTATTGCGGTATTTGACATGCATGGATATATAGCGTGTCCATGTAGTTCTGCGCTGTGTGTATGTGTGTGATCTGTATCAGCAGAGAAGTGAGACCCACTCACATCCCTGGTATATCAGTAGTTTATATGAGTATGCGAGTCAAACAGCAACCCCCCCCCCCCAAACAAACAAACAAACAAACAAACAAAAACAAAAACAACAAAAAAAAACACTTGATGATGGCATGACCTGAAAGAGGTTTACTAACGGCATAGCGACAGCCGTATTGCCAATTTCCTATTGGTCCGATAAGGACAATAGAACCTACATCTCTTGAGCAAATAAAGAACCAGATCGCTGGTATCACGCTCAATGAATCAAGGTACAGGTATACATATTTCAGAATCATGACATTACAAGTACTATACAAAGGAGTATGGTAGCCCTACTACATATCGACCACCCTTTTTGAAACCGACCGCGTATACAGTACATTGGCGCACAGAGCGCTTAGTACGCACTTCACTGCGCGCAGAGCACATAAAAATGGATTGGCTTTGACCGTTGATGAGGATGGTGTGGGAAAACGCGAAAATTCACTGTTCATTAATTATTTTAATCAAGGACAAAATTTCGAGTGTATATTTTCACCGAATCGTAATGTAATGTCTATGGAAGTTTCTAAAAGCTTAGTACAACACGGTGTTCAATACAACTCGGTTTGCGTGCATTGTCAATGCAAAAACAGCGGTCGATCTCAATAAGGAGCTTTCCCGCGGGGAAACAAACACCTCCATGCCCAATCTGTATACGTACAATACGTCATTTTGCGTTCACTTTATACTAGGTGCTACAAAAAAAAAAAAAAAAAAAAAAAAAAAAAAACATTTCCCACGTTTGATGCTTAATAGCTTGAAAACTGTTATATCAGATGTAACTGTCATTGATATGAGTAATAGCTGAATAGTGTAAAATTTAGTTGGAAGTGATTTGAATACGAAAAGTTATATCAGTTTCATAAAATCCATGATTAATTTCAAAGTTAGGCTCCAGATTTTGGTCAAATTTTAACCCTCTGTACAAAACCAGAACTTTACACAGGAACTAATGATGTGTATGTGAGTGTGTACTTACAATGTTCCTGAACAATGGACATAATCCATATGGAAATAATGAATTGAAACGACACTAATTCAAGGGTCTTTGTTTTGTTCTTAATGTTTGGCACATCCAATAGGCATAATAAGTTTCGTTCATCCTGCACCAGAAAAGTTTTCGCGATGAGAAAAACCCTACAGCTGAATCCAACAGTGTGTATTTATTTCTATGCGAGTTAACGTGTGTGGGTTTGGTCAATTTTGTAATCACCCTCTATTCGTGGAAAAAAAAAAATGATTGTTTGAAGGCCCGGCTTCTAATACTTGATTTTCTATCGGCGGGGTAGAATTAAAAAACGGCTGGTATTTTCTGATTTTAATTGTTGCGTCGACTTTCGTGCTAATACAGAGATAAAGCAATATATTGTATTGGTCGTGGTTGAATTCCTCTTATCAATTCTCTTTATTTGTTATGTTTGGCTTAAGGAAGCTTGTTACGTAAAAAAGACATGTTGTGCAGTACGTATGTAAGGATCGTAGATACTAGTATTTGCAGGGGGCATATAACTTTACGTCATAATTCAGTACTTGTTTGTACTCCCAGGTACATAATACATCACTGCAACGCTTCGTGAATTCATCGACAAATCCGACCTTCATTAGACCGCCGATAGTAAAGGTCAATTCACGTCCATTTCATGTTAGCTCCTTCTAATGTGAACAGATCTACAGATCGTAATTTGAAAAATACCGGGAAATTGGAAAAGCTGACAGGACAGGATCACGTCAGGAGTGCTAAAATCATGGACAATAATAAATTGAGGAGCTTGCTTCCAAAAGGCGCTAAATCCATTGAAAATTATGGATTTAGCGCCTTTTGGAAGCAAGCTCTTCAATATGTTATTTATAGGACAATCAGGATGACTTTTCGACAGCCATTTCGCTATTCGGACAATGCGTGGAAATGATAAAGGGTATAAATTTGAGAGCAGCTTAAAGGGATGGTACAGTATTGGTGGAGCTGAGGATTTGGTTTTTAACTTTTTGCGAGATACCAAGAAACCAGTTATGAAATGGTACAGAGCATGCCATTCTAAGTGGAATTCAAAGTTTATTTGATGAAAATCGGTGTTGGAATGGCTGAGACATCCAAAAACAAAGTAAAACAAAGCGATCGTAATAAAATGTGGGTCCCACATTTTATTGGTATTGCTCTGTTTTGGGTATCCCAGCCATTTCATAACCAATTTTCATCAAATAAACGTTGAATTCCTCTTGGAATTACATGCTCTTTCATATTTCATAAGAGGTTTCTCATTATCTTACCCAAAAATTTAAAAAATCTGAAGTTAGGTCTCAACCAAAAATATACGAGCCCTTTAAGTATATATTCATATATATATATATATATATATATATATATATATATATACATATATATATATATATATAACATATATATATATATATATATATATATATATATATATATATATATATATATTCAGACCAAATTCAGACCAAATTTTCGACGATACATTCGTCTTCCTCAGGGTCGACCCTGAGGAAGACGAATGTATCGTCGAAAATTTGGTCTGAATAAATAGCACTGTTGGACTGTCAAAATGCATTACCACTCTACTTTTTCATATTTTATATATATATATATATATATATATATATATATATATATATATATATACGTATTATGCTGCTAGATGTGATGTCTAGTATACCCTCTTTTTCTCCTCCTCCCGTGGGTACTGCCTCCAGCGTCGGAAGGCTCACCCTTTAGGGCAATCGTCACCAACACGGAATCGCCTATCCGGAGTTGATTGCCATGCACGTGTCTCCGTACTGAGAGCAGACATTGCAGATATATAATCCATTACAGTAATCAATTTTGCAAATGAATTGAATGAAAATATTAGTAAAGAGCGCCTGTTTACCCCCCCCCCCCCCCAAAAAAAAAAAAAAAACAACAACAACAACAACAACAAACAAACAAACAAACAAACAAACAAACAACAACCTAAAATAAAAATATGTCAATATGAGAATGTAACTTGATAAAAAAGAAAACTTAGCAGGAGCTGAAGGGCTCTGCTTCCTATTCCTTATGGAAACAAGGGATGAATAATTCTTCCTTGGACCCTGAATGATTTTGATGTTGACATTCACCGGTTCGTCATCGGAAAGGATTATGTTCGGCTTCGGAGTAAAGACTGGGGCCGTATCTGAATTTATAGGCAAAATATATAGCATGTGTCCCCAGGCTAATTTTCGAGTCGAACTTTTGGTCGCGATCATAATTTGGAAGCGAAAATTTGCCCTTCCTCGAAAGTGCAGAAGCGCCGGGCAGTGTTTATGAAATGAAATGAAAAAAAAAAAGACAGTGAATGGAATATTTGAAACATATGAGGGGAGATTTCTGAATGCATGGGAATTGGCTAAAATTGCATTCTTCCGCGTCTTGTCAGCTCCCTAACTACTAGTGGATGCCATGCAGGTTTAACGGATTAGGCAGATTTCAAAGCGTACTATGGCGCTATCCGACAGTTTCTTTTCTTGCTTTCTTTTTTCATACGCTGTTAAGATGACTTCGCTGATGTATATATGCAGCCCACATGGACTTGGCTATACTTTCGTTCACTTCACGAGAGATGGTCCTACCAGGGAGGTGTTAAAAGGGGCATTTCATGAAGGGTTTTGTCGTGACAATTTGGTCGGACAAACTTGCTTTCTGCCAATCAGATGCAAGGATTTTAGTAGCTTATAACAATTTGTCAGAAAAATATCCGACCAAAACGATTCATAAAATACCCCCAGTTGGAGCGACAACTCTTCTTAATCCATGCAAACACATGTTCGGATTCTAAAGCATTAGGATTGATAACTAACATTCTCCTTTGCTTTGAAGTCTTGTTCAGTGTCGCTCTAACTATATGACGAAATTCGGAGACAAAGAAAGTGTTTCACATTTCACATGGGATTACATGCTGTATTTCAAAATGAAAGTAAATATCAGCATTTAGGACAGTTTAGGAAAGAATTCAGCATTATGTTAATAATGTTGTTCTGTATTTCTGTGCGCAAATCAAAATGACATGAAAATCAGTTCCCCTTCTAAAGAAATGAGTATTTCTCTATGACACTCACATTTGCGCATGTATGTTATTTGCTATCCTGTAATCTGGCAGATTTGATCTTTTCATACAGTACTCCATTGAAAAGTGCTCCAGGGTGTTTTTGTTTTGTTTTAATTTTTACTACTAATGTGTATTTTTTTTTTCAGTGCACATTAATTCGCTGCTCCAATTCAAAGTACACACATTTATTGCTGCCAGCATATAGAGAGCAAGCTGCAATAGTGGAAAAAGTGGAAGTTTTTTTTATGCTGCTAAAGTGCTAGTCCTGATTATCTGATGTGCTCTTTTATCAAATTACCAGGGGATATACCACCTGTAGTGTAACTTATCAGCATGACTTCGAAGGAGAGCATTAGTTCTCTCTCCGTCTGTTATCACCTCTCTTGTGCTTCCGACTGCGCATACATAGGCAATTAATTGAATATACAAAGAAGCTATATGGTGCAATTCCTCTACCTATGCCGTCAACGAAGAGTCGTAGATATACACATGGCACAATCATGTGTCAGTGATACACATGGCACAATCATGTCAGTAACTCTGGCCATTTCATTAAGGCCAAGAATATCTTATTTGATTTTATTCAATTCCAATAAAATACAATGACAATAACACATTTACGAGTACTGTTCGTTATTCCGAAGGTTCGTACATTCAGGAGGTTCGTTATTCCGAGGGTTCGTATTCCTAAAGTGAAATAAAGATTGTTATTCCCAAGGTTCGTTGATCCGAAAATGAAATCAGGTTCGTTAATCCGAAAATGAAATAAGGTTTCGTTTTCTGAAGGTGCGTCAATCCGAAAGTCCAATAAGGATCGTAATTCCGAGAATGAAATAAACTTTATTTAGTGACAAAATACAGGGTTGTAGTTGAAAGAACAATATGGTATATTATGCAATGACAATTGAATGAAAAAATGTACACATCACACACACCAGCACAAACAACTTGTATATCAGCACAAAAACAGACACAATACACATACTCATTTACGAACTGGAATACAATCGTAATTATTATGTAATTATGTTAATGATGAAAAAAAAAAGATCCTCCTTATTCTGCCCTTCCCCCTGTTCTACGCCAACATCAAGATGAGCCATTCTTCACCACACCATAATTATTGAATTTTCGAAATAATGAACTTTGATCATTTCGGTTTAACGAACATTATTTCATTTTCGGATGCAATATCTTCGGAATAACGAACTTTATTCCATTTTCGGATGAACGAACCTTCGGAATGCGGCCACAAATGTTGTGATTAACGAACCATTTTTTTTTTTCATTTTCGAATTAACAGACCTCTAAGTATAGGGAATTTGTGTATTTCGGAATAACAAACCTTCGGAATAACGAACCTTATTTCATTTTCTGATTAACGAACCCTCGGAATAACGAATCTTGGGAATATACGGCCACAAATGTTGGGATTAACGAGCCACTTTTCATTTTCGAATTAACAGACCTTAAGTATAGGAAATTTGTGTCTTTGGAAATAACAAACCTTCGGAAAAAACAAACCTTATTTCATAACGAACGTCACTCAACATTTATAAGAACATAGTTACACAAAATCAGTATATATATATTATAAACGGAAGTACATATTTCAATATACTGTGACTTTTATATGACTTTAACAGACTCAAGATGTTGGAAATGAACGGAGCTGCTGGAAAGCAGGGCTTGTAGTTTTGCAGTCTCATTTTGAACAGTAACAAATGACTGAACCAACAAGACTTAGGCAAACTGCGTAAAAAAAGAAGCAACACACACACACACACACACACACACACACCAAAAAAAAAAAAGAGACATACTCTTTTACGAAGAGGGACTTCATATCTTGCTGGATCGAGGCAAACTTTGAACTCTATAACTCGTTCCACAAACATAGATGCATGTGCAGATCTGTCATTTAAGACAGAACCCAGGCCCAGCGATCCCTTGAACGGACAATGACCTGTAGTGCCCTACTTCTGTGCTTTGAGCACTCACTGAAAAAAAAAAAAACCACACACACACACCTTTACTTCTCATCATCATTAATTGCTTTCAGAAAAGGAAGTAAGTAACAAATCGTTCAAATCTGTGTTACAACGGCTGTCAGAATCGAACAAACATTTTCATTCAAAGTTCAGTTGTCAAATCTTAATCAGGAGAACTAGAATCGTCCTCAGATATATGTCCAATGTAAAGTCATAATTAACCATTTGCAGATGAAACAAAAAACCCACCATTACTGCTTCAGAATAGTTCTAAAATTTGAGATAGGGATAGAAACAACCAATGTAAGAATTTGAACTAGTCTAATCGATGTTAAGTATCGTTAAATATACCAAATGTGAACAACAGTTATAATAAAAAAAAAAAAATTTCCAGACTTAACCGTCTACAGTTACGGTTTAATGAGAAAAACAGTGATATCTCCTCATATTTTAGGCTTTATTGCAATAAAGCCTAAAATTCTATATTGTAAGATTTTTTTTTTTTGTGATACAACTGCATCAAATGCATCAAAAGTTATTATGCTGAACATTTTTTAAATCGGTGCTCCCAAAGGTAAACAGGACCTTCAAGACGTAATATCATTGCACTGGGCATCGATGTAAAGGGCAGACATATTTTGTCTTCATAATGAACATGATGGAAATAGTCTCTCGCTCCTTTTTGTCAGATTCGGATTTAGCCTCATTCAAATATTTACCTTATTTCAGACTAGATCCTGGTGGTTTTATCATTGTTCCTTTCAGAGCACATAGGCCTGAAAGGCCTTGTTTAAGAACGTTGTAACTTCATTTTAGCAAAGCATGTTAAAGGGACATTCCATGCGCTATATGTTACATTATGTAATACATGAATTGATAGTGCTAAGTACACTTTTTACGGAATTTATTGCTGTCCATGAATAGATAAATCAATACTCTGAGAAAACCCCAAATATATAAAACTGAACAAGGATGATGAAATAGGAGGCTCACATATTTCTGTAATGTATCGATGTAATTCCATTACCATATCATTTGCTTACATGTTCCCTTGTAAAGAATTTACGCATACTTTATTCTTTTCTTCTGCCTCCACGAGCACCCAATCATGAATTCCTATTATGTGAAGCCACTATTATGTCAGCATCCTTGTTCACTGTGATTTGTAATAAATTTTGAAAACATTCTTATTCCTTATCCCAATCACTGTGAAGTCTGTAACTCTGAACACAGTATAACCAATTAATAGATGTTCAAATGCAACATGGAGTCTGAAAATCATTGGGAGGTCTCCTTTAAGTATGGAATGTATGATTGAGTAAGGTCAATCAACTGGAAAGGTCATGTGATGATCAACATGGAACATGGAGTCTGAAAATCATTGGGAGGTCTCCTTTAAGTATGGAATGTATGATTGAGTAAGGTCAATCAACTGGAAAGGTCATGTGATGATCATAAAGATTTTTTTTGAATGGCCCTAAAAGTTAAAGTACAGGAACGTCAAATCAGATTTGACGCTGGGAACAGTAATCACATATTGACCAGTGTATGCGCACTGGTTAATCAATGACCTGACTGCACTTTTCCCATTGTCATAGAGTGGTCGAAGGTGCAATATCCGTCCTCATTTCCCATTTGCCTAAGAGACTTATAACCTTTTCAACTCTCTTATCGATGGTCAGCAAATCCACACAGCTTTGTTCTCCGTGGGATTTACGCAAGATACAGATAATTGACATCGGGGCGCTGTCTCGGTTAATGGTGGTGTTTATCCATCGACACATGCAAGGTGAATCTTCCAAATTAGGTCTTGTCTATTTGATATCAGCTGTTCCTTACCCATCATTCATTGTACGTGTCAAGACTTCCCAATACTCCCGATACTCGCAGTGCAGTGACAGATCTTTCCAGGCAATGTAGTCGCCATAATATACCAAAAGGCCCGGTCTCACATTTTGTGTGTCAACATTACTTTATAGTGGAATTTTTTAGTTCCACCAGTTCCTTTAATGCGCAAACACATTAAATGGATTGTGTGGTTTTGGTTGAGAGCTAACTTCAGGTTTATAACATTTTTAGGTGATATAATGAAAAACCTTTTATGAAATATGAATGCACATGTAGGACCTAATTCCAAGTCAAGAGGAATTCAACGTTTATTTGATGAAAATTGGCTTTGAAATGGCCGAGATATCCAAAACAGAGCGATCCTAATAAAAGTTATGTTAAGCTGGTCTTCCATGAGGTCCAGTTGGACGTGGGGTGGGACCACTTCACCGGGTTAAACACCCTGCTCTTTGCGATGAATGAATGAAGCGGGATCTTTTACGTGCAACACGGGACCTCCATTTTATGTCCTATCCGAGGGACAGAGTATTTTGCCTCTTCCTAGAGGGGACGGTAAGCTTACACACTACATTGCTCAGTCCAGACTCGGGTTCGAACCCGGGCCGCGTGATCGTGAGGTAGACGCGCTACCGACTGAGCCAACTCACCACCGTTTCCCGCACTGTCTTCAGTCAGTAATTTTTTTTTGTGTATTTTTTTATACATTTCTTTTCCGCAATTAAAGGTCGAAATAATAATAATATTAATAAGGTCTTATTTACCCAGGGTAGCCTCTTCAGTGTTGCCACTGCTCTACCATATATATATATATATATATATATATATATATATATATAATACGAAGATCCAGTGGAGTGACGTTGAAAAGAATTCATTGAAAAGTTCATTCTTACCTTCAAATCAAGTTAGTCACTGGCAAAACGATCGAGTGCCATCGCGGATCGTTCCGAAACAGTTTGCTACGGGCTCGCTATCTCATTGTGTTATGATGATAAATTGTGACTGTCATCTCCTTCACGACATTTTGTTTACCTGTCTGGAAACAGGCACAATGCCAGAGGTCCTCTTGTGATGCAAAATCAAGAGGTTTACAGCTTTTTTTTTTTTTTTTTTTTTTTTTTTTTGTCAGTCATTGCATAGACCTAAGGTTCATGATCATTGAGAGAAGAGATCAGATCAGATAACATCGAATTAATTTACGACATTGTAATCTATCTTTTATGGCATTCAAATACGACAACAAGGCTTGCAGATTTGGCAAAGGAATTATTTATTTTGATCATAAATTGTTGTTGTTCTTTTAGATTTATGGAGGTCTCTGCCGGTTGGGCAATTTGCTCCAAAATATATGTTTATTTGAATATTCACTTGAATTCAATTATAAAACCTACACTACTTCTAATTATTTAAAGAAATCTTATTATATCTAATATTTACAATTCAGATATTCACAGAAATAGAAAGGGTATAGGGTTTTAGAAAAAAGATGTCGCCTGCCTACTCCTGCACCGAAATGCAGGGTTACGTCATTCCTGTCGGCGGGCGGGTCCTCAACCCGCCCGCCGACACCATTGAAGTCTCGGCCTTTCCCGATTATTGATGGATTATAATTATATTGTTATGTGTTGTTTGAAGGTTTGCATGGTGAAGTAAATGAGGAAGAAAGATTTGCGGTGACACCATGTGTATATATTGTTGTTGTTGTTCGTGTTTATTGGCGCTTTTCAATCAGTCTGATTATCTGCGCCACGTCTTCTCTATAGGAGTCCATGAAACAAGTCTATAGCACACCTTGAAAAAATATAACGCAAAGCCACACAAACAGATGCCGGATAGCTCCGGTTCTGTGGAGACTTATTGGAAGCCAACTCCACGCCTCGACGACTGCAGCAGGCGTGTATTGTTTGTTAATACAGTCTCGATAAACGCGAGCAGACGACAGGCATTCTACTTCTCCACCCACCCCTAACGCACACACTTTAACCAGATTCAGCCGGTTTTCTTCTAGTTCTGTATAAGATTACGGTAATGCACCGTTACATTCATTATACACACACGTTAATTACAGAGGTAGGCATACCTGCCATTAATGAAGACTATGCAGGGTTACATTTGAAGAGTTTTATCGCAAAACCAGCATTCTTGTTATGAGATATTTGTGATTAAAGCTGCTAAAAACAAAGAAAATAATAAGAAAATATGGGGATTTTGTTTTAATCATAACTTATCATAATCATAACTTCTAGAATATTCCTTGTTATGTCACAAGTGAGGTATTACTGGAAAGGTCTAGTTTTACTCTATCTGATAATGGACTTACTTTTACTTACTTAATGTTTTAACATGGCGCTAGTCTCATTTTGCAATAAAACTCTTCATTTCTTCCTAGACGTTTTTTTTTTACTCTCTCACCTGTAACTCTCACCTGTAACTGTGGAAATGATCGAAGGTGTTTGTGTGTGACTTTTTTTAAAGTTCAGCCATAGATTTGAATTGTAGTCGTTACAATATAATATATCGAATTCCAGATCAGTATATCTTTTTGCCACATGGAATTCGAAGATAAGATTATGAAGGTCCGAGAAAAAAATGTGAATAGTGTTGTTGTTTTTTTCCATAGATTTACGAGCTCATCCGATTTTATTTGATATGTAATAATAGTCATTTTATGAGAGTTTTTGAATATCTTTGTTGCATTTTTCACACTGCTCTTCTTCCATTTTGGTATTCCCCGGATGATATTAAAGTAGACCTACATATTAGTATACCTCAAATATATGAATGACTCGGCTAATATTGAAATCCTAGATCTAGGAAAGCTTGCAGTTTCTTAATTAAAAACAAGAAAAGAAATTTAAAGAAAAACCGACAGCAACAACAGAAAGTAATACAAAACATTTCGATTGGCGCTATCATATAGCTTTTGCGGAATTGTATCTCTTGTGAGAACCCCAAACATGAAGGGTACTACGAGGACCGAGACAGGCTTCTCCACAGCTGCACATGCACCCTGAGAAGTGGGAAACGCAGTATTTGCCGCAGGACACAATCCTACAGGGCACTGTTTAACCAGCAGATGTTCCTTTCGCTCAAAAACCATACAGAAGACTCACCAGATATAATTTATTTGCTCCAGGGCGCCGTGATATTTTAGCACATTTCATTAGTGTATCAACTGCAAATGCATGTTTCCCGTAGGCATAAGATACCACATGATTAGGCTTACTTTGTTTCATGCTATACATCAACCGATTTATGAGAAGCGCAGGGACTGCAAAGCTCATCAATCGGCATAACACTGACCTCTTATATGAGCATACACCAGTCATTGAATAGAGTATCTACTAAACGAAAAATCACTTTAAGCTGCAGCTACCAGCGTTCCTTGGGTGAAAATTTGAAATGCTTTACTGTCCAGCCATCAGTCATTGTAACAGACACAAACTTTTAGCAGACAGCATCACAATGTACATAGGTGATACGCCCTTACCTGTTTCGATGCCTTGCTATCTCCCTAAGATTACGTGAAATGTGCGCATCCCAGGTCCAGGGGATAATGTGTGCAGGCGATCATCGCTCCAGAGTAACTGCGACCTGGCGATTTGGGTACGCTCAGCGTGAGGTCAGAGAGCTGCGCCCATACAAGAAGCAGCGAACTGTGAAAATGCTCGCAGTATGACTTGAGGCATTCTTTTGCGAACAGACGAGCAGGAGCTGTTGTTGCTGAGTTGATGAGACCAGTGACTGCTGATCATGGGTAGCTCCATGGCAGGGGCGTCACCATTTTTTTTTAAGGGGGTGCGTTTTGACACGAATGAAAGTAACCTGCGAGATTTTTTTTTTTAATTTGATTTATTTGTTCCTGTATCATGTACATGCACATACACTGTACATATTGTACATTTATACATACATTGCTGGTGGCATACATCAGGGGCGGATTCAGGAATTCTGTAAAGGGGGGGGGGCACGCAACTAATATTTCTGGTGCCACTTCCGGGTTTCATTTCATTTTTTCTTTTTATTTCTTTTGTTTTTAACGAAAAAAAATAAAGGGGGGTGGGGCATGCGCCGGTTGCGCCCCCTCTGGATTCGCCACTACATTATTCATATGTATGAGTGTCGTACCCATGGGCTGTGTGACTCGTGAGCCGTATAACTCAACTTTTTTTTTCCATGAAAAAATTTTCATGGGGGTGGCAGGTTGTCCCCCCCCCCCCCCCCCCCCCCCCGGATTGACGCTCCGGCATCTTATAGGCAAGTAACATATGTGAACACAGGACTAGTATAGAGTCCTGCACGCGTGGGCCTGGCAGTAACAGCACATAGGGCACGGTCGACGCCGCACCGGCGCCGCTGGTGCCACCGCCGGTGAGCTGAAGCTGATGCTCGCACTTGGGCTGGCATTCTCAATTTGGATTGGTCAGAAGTGCTGTGCTGTACGTTATAGACCCTACATCCTTGTAGTAAACGTACACGCAAACGTGTTCGTGTTCCGTACCGTACGGGTGTACAGAACGGTAGGTAAATAGTAAACACTGTAGAATAGTATGTGTAAAATCAGTGCTGCCAGAGCCCGGGGTGCAAAATGTTTTTTCCCACTAACTGTTTGTCCTTGGGGGAAAACATCAACGGAAAAAAAAAAACGAAAAAGAAAAAAGACGGAATAATGATTTAGTGTCCGACGTTGAGGTATCTCGCAGACTAAAGTGGTAATTTTTTTTTTATTTTTTTTTTATTTTTATTTTTTTTTTGTAAGGATCTAAAGGGGGTGCGTTCGCATCCAACGCATCCCCTCCCCCGTGACGCCCTGCATGGTTAGAGTCTCAGGCAAGACACTTTATCCTTCATTGCCAATAGTCTATCTGAGAGAAATGTGCGAGTTGTCGGTGCCGTGTTGAGTTGCAGAAGCTCGCGTACATCAAGCCTTCATCCCTGTAGCTTCCTCAACAACCACGTATACCAAACCTATCCAATCATCATTGGACATATCTAGTGGCTCCTAATAGTCTTGTATTTCTCTGTCAAATATTTGTCTTTTTTTGTGTAGGGGTCTCTCCCCGCCCCCCCCCCCCCCCCCGGTCGACCTTGAGATTGTCTTATCTCTCTCTCTCTCTCTCTCTCTCCTTCTTATTAAAGGTATTGTTAAGCATTGGGAGCAGTTATTCAAAAAAAAAAATGTGCCACATTTAGGTCCGTTGTATCACAAAACATCTGACCATATAAAAATTTCGCAATAAAGCCTAAAGAGATATCAGTATTTTCTCACTAAATCATAACTGTATACAGCGCGTTTAGTCCAGAAACAATTTTGCTGTTTTATTTTGCATATTTAACAATACTTAAAATATTTTATTATGGGTGATTTAGTTTTTTACATTGGTTGTTTCTCTCCCCAACTCACATTTTAGAACTATTTTGAAGCACTAAGCTGATTTTTTTGTTTCATCTGCAAATGGTAAATAATGCCTTTAAAGAAGTGGCAGCAAAAAAAAAAAAAGAAAAAAGTGAAGACTTTTTTTCTTTTTTGCTTGTTCTGACCAAAACTTACCCCCCCCCCCCCAGCAAAAAGCTACACCGTCTCTGTTGGAGCTCTGATTGGTAGAATGATATCTTGATATCTGAGATTAAGTAACAATACTGTTGTCAGATTCTTCAGAGTTACAACTGGAGGTCTCGATCGTATGTAAATTCCGGTGCAAACCAGTAGGCCCTAGTTAACCAGCCTTTAACTAGCGTGTTCTAATGCAATTATCAAGGAAATGTAACTTAATATAGAACAGCTGTTACCACTGAATGCAACATTGCACGTTGCAAACAGCATCATTACATCACTGTATGGTAAGATCATTTTTCGGATTAACGAACTAATAAGGGGACAAATGCTCTGATTAGCGAACCTAATCTATTTTCGGACCAACGAAAGTCCAGATAAAGGGAATTTGTATGCTTCAGAATAACAAACCTTAAGAATAACTTACCATAATAGATTATTTCATTTTCGGATTAACGAACCTGTATGTGAAATAACGAACATCAACCGTTTGTTCATTATCATCATCAACACAAGTGATAAAAGGCGTAAATTTAGCTTCGAGTAGAATCTTTATGTTGGCAAAACTGAACGTGTTAAATTCATTTCATCGTTTTATTTTTCAAATCATGCTTTCATTTACATACATCTTTACATTAAACAATAGCGAAATTTGAAACCCCGCGTCTACCGAACGATATTCACATAATCATTAAAATCAAAGAGTCTATGGAGTATGTCATATTCATATCTGAAATCCAAAATGATGTTTGAGGAATTTTAGCCTACAGAAGAGGAGAGGCGGGGGGGGGGGGAGGGGGGCAGAAAAGAAGTTCGCACCCACACACACACACTCACTCACACCAAGCACCACCTAAAAATATAGAGAAAAGTGAAAAAGTGAGGCGAGCACCGTCGAGACCGCCATCGAGACAGCATTAGATAGAAAAAAACAAGACTATACCTAGACAGCTGCGAGAGGAAAAGAAAAACTAGAGCAACGAATTGGAGAAGAGATTATTCGGACATGTTCAACAACCATGTGTAACTCGATGTTGCTAATCTTAAATTCATTATTAATTCATCCTGTCAATAGGGTAAGCCTATACTACGAAAATTGTTCATGTTTACAATGCTTACGTTAAGATGTATGAAATCCGTGAGTTTATCATATTTCAATATCTAAATAAAAAAAACAATTAAAAATCAATAATTTGCTGGCATACCAGATGAAAGCATCTTAAATATTCGTCGTCTAGTTGTGTGTGTGTGTGTGTATGTGTACATGGTACATGCCACTCTAGTTGAATGTTGACGTATTGTTTGAATTCTATGAAATGACGACTCTAACCTTAGGTAATTAACAGTTATTCAAGTGTGTACATGAAAATTAATCTCTAGTACATTTGCAAATCGTCAATTTCAAGAATATTACCTTCAATCTCTCGTTGCTAATCCCCTAGGCATTCGCTATAGTGCAGCCTTTATTAGATTACTTCGTAGAATCGTATAACATGTTTGATGGTTTTTGCATCCACTATCTAGGGGTTCGCAGAGATACGCTGGAGCCGATTTTGTTTGTATGTTATTTTTTTAACAGGCCCGAAATATAAAACAGTGTATCTCTGCAGATTCGTACAAAATAGCCAATGAATACAATAAAAGTAAAACAGTACTAGAACGCACCTTGAGATTTTCGAATTCGTTGGGCTTTCGTTCGCTCTAGTATGAAAGGGCCTTTAATTTGAACATTGATATACGTCTGGTAACCTAAGCCTACATAATATTATGTAAGGGGATGTAGTAGAATAAGATAAAGACATTGATCTCATTTAAGTAATACACACAACTTACCTACGAACTCATGAACAAGTGTAACCGCGCCATTAGGTGACCCACTAACATTGAACTCCCGGATTGAACTTCAGTCATGACTTTTGGAATATCTTTCTCCCATAGTTTTTTTTTTTTAATTTTTACTTTTCTTGGTCGTGACAGTTATTTTAGTCCTATGAATGCAAAACGACAGAAATTAAATGGTATCATGTCCTTGTTGTTGTTGTTGTTGTTGCTAAAGCATTGTTATCGATCCCCGGATGCCTGCACATACCTTGACGGGTATTATAGAATATTCGAATGGTTACCGGCAAAATATTAAGGGCTATAATTTGATAGAGATGTTTGTGTATTTGCCAATGTCATTTTCTTTATTTGTTTCTATATGCAAATAATACCAAACAATTGCAAAACAGGATACTCCATTGTACAATTTGCATACACTGTAGGGCGTGTTCGAGTGGTCCTTATCAGTTTGCGTATAATTATAATGGATCTTTTATGATAAATTTTTTTCCAGGGTTCACTGTGATAATCGAGATGAGGTACAACCGTTGCAAAAGATATGATGAAGTGTTTGTCTTGATATTCAAAACAATTTACTGATCAAAAGACGGCTAGGGGGAAGTATAAGCGTACTGCTCCCACTCAACACATACTACAAGGCAGTCGAAATTATCTTATCGAGTATAGCCTGATATCAGAGGTAGATCATTGTATTTCAGTGATATTCACAATATTGTCAGAATTCTAGTACATGGATGTGCTCTTTACATTGTTCGTATGAAGCATTTTGTTACAAAGAGAGTTTCTCCATTTGGTAAAATGACCGCAGATAAGATATAAGAGATATGACGTGCAATAGGCGTTCAAAGCCAGGATTTATTATAAAGTACACAATATCTGAACGTATAAAATCTACACCGGGGAAGCTTATGGAAGTTGTGTTTGGTTTGTCGTAGGCAAAAATTAACAACACAAAGCTTACATTTTCTACCGTATTACACAGCCGTTGACTTGCCCCAGCCTATCTTCAATAACATTATCTTAATTTATATGAACTATCGTGAAATCTCCGTTCATCTAACTCATAAGTCGCACAGATATACCTCGGATCAAACATAATTGGTGATCGTACTTTTGCATACATCGTGTACATGGGCGCAAAACTGTAGAAAAACATTTTAATATCTCTACGACAAAGCAAGGTTAAGGTTTTCAAATTGAATCTTCAAATCTACCTCTTTAATTTACTTTAATATACAGTGTTTACAGATATTTCGTAATAATTATGTTTGTTGTGCTCTTTTGTATGTTCTTATGATAGCACGTTGTTATCCTGTTCATTTTCTGTTTTCTGCAGTGCCATGAGTAAATTTTTGTTGGAAGAAAGAGCGCCTTGTGAGAATCTACTATTTCTATTATGACCAGTTTTTGCAAATATAGTCACGATAGTTACCAATCTCTTAATCATGCAACAACCAAGCGTTACTCAGTGTGTAATTTCGACATCACAAAACAGCTCGAATCCCACATTTATTTACATTTAAGATAACCAAGTTATCGAGTTGGTGTAAATGAAAGCTCGCTAGTATTCAATTATAACGAAATATTGTTGAACATCTTTAAAGCAGTAAACATGGCCAAAAATGTTAGGGCCAATTTCTTCGTTATGCAACAACAAACAATAAAGTTCAACAAACATTATAAAAGTTGTGCGCATGAAACATAAACCAGTGGAATTATAAAGAAAAATCTAATTGATCCTAAAATGGAAAAGTTTGATCAGCAAATTCAATGTAATTTCTTAATTACAACAGCAGGGAATGAAAGGATTTATTCTTGAGAATGAGATGATTTCAGTTGAGTTTCACGTTGAAAATTTCATGAACATGGCTCGTATACATGCATACCCCCATTCCACACAGGGCAAGACTTCCGAAAGATCACTGAAAGACCTTAAAGGGTGTGTACAGTTCTGGGGACCGTTTCATGAAAGTTGTCAGCCTGACAAGTTGTCAGTCACTGACAATTACCATGGTAACAGTCAGTGACAAGAGCTTCTCAGCCAATCAAAACTGAGGATTTTGCTGAAATAGTCAGCGCTGACTAAAATGATGAAATACCTCCCTGGTTGAGGTGAGGATTTCGCTTTTAACGTTTTGTGAGATATTCAGAAACCACTCTATGAGAATGTCAAAGAACATGCAATTCTAAGGGGTATCAAAAGTTTCTTTGATGAAAATCGGTTTTGAAATGGCTGAGACATCCAAAAACAAGTTGAAACAAAGATATCCTAATAAAAAGTGTGGCCTGTAGTATTTTATTATTATCACTTTTTTGTTGGATATCTCAGCCATTTGAAAACCAATTTTCATCAAATAAATGTTGAATCCTTCTTAAAATTACATGTTCTTTCATATTTCATAAGATGTTTCTCATTATCTCACTTAGGAATGTAAAAAACATGAATCCCCACCTCAACCAGTACTGTATACAGCCCCTTTAAAAATTAGAAGATATTTTAATATTCTTTCTGTAAACTTCCAATGATCTCCGAGGTCTTTCGTGATTCTTAGTGATCTTTCACTAAATTTCATGGTCTCCATGGTCTCCAAATTTCTTTGAAACTTTTCAAAATAGTCTGCCAGCGGTCTTTTAAGAAAATAGTCTTTTAGTGGTCTTTCAGCAGAATCCGAATGAAGAAATATTAGATTACAAAGACAAAAATGCAGCAACATACAACACGTACACTGCACCTCCAAGCTTACAGACGTTTATATCTTATATAAAAGAATACAAATAGAATAAAAATGTGATAGAAATAATTTTGTAGATACATAACGAGTGCAAAGCGTGCAAAGAGCGAAACTACTAAATACAATCTTACAACCGGTGTTTCATCATATATATCTTCGATTTAAATATATATATATATATATACATATATATATATATATATATATATATATATATATATTTAAACCGAAGATATTTTTTATAATTTGCAGGTTACTACATTAACTGCCAACTTACCTGCTATACACACAATCTTACGACCAAGTGTTTCACTGTATATATTTAAACCGAAGCTATTTTTATAATTTGCAGGTTACTACAGTAACTGCCAACTTACCTGGTTATAAACTCTATTTTAGAATCTGGCATTCAATTCAAATTATATTTTCATTTATTATCTGTCATGACATATTCTCAACAATTATATTCAGTTCAAGGTGTACTTTTAAAACCAATTCGTTAGAATTCTAAACAGACACAAGAAAAACAAATGGCTTTCTGAAAAAAAAAATGGAAGTTTAATCTCAGGTTTAATAACGCAAAAGACCATAGTTAGAAGTATGTAATGCGTAGCTGAAAGTTACGTGCTCATAACGTGTAATGTTGACCCGAAATGCCTAATCATTAGTTGATTAGTGGATGACTAAAACGGATCCCCCTAAACATACACCAGTTATAGTTATCTATTAAATACTGCAACAGTTTTATCTATAAAACGCCTTTTTGTGTTGTTCCTTTATTCAAGTTTTAAAAAGTAGGAAGATCAGAGTTTTATGCCCAGTTCATTGGGAGATTTTAGGAGGATACATCTTCACGTCTTTTTAATTTTGATTTTAGCTTTGTGCGATTTCGCTGTTTCATTTTTAAAGGGGATGGCTAGCAGGCCCGTAGCCAGGATTTTTCAAGGGGGGGTGCGGTCACTAAAAAAACGGACCTTCGGTACCAATACCAATGTTGACACACACACACACACACACACACACACAATTATATATATATATATATATATATACATATATATATATGATTATATATATATTCTTTGGACGACCGAACTACAAAAGTTGTGTAAGAATTTGCGCGCGAAGCGCGCCGCAAATTGTGAATTTTGACTGTTTTAATGACGTTTTAAAGTCTCGAGGAAATTTGTATTTTTGTCTGTTGCATGCAATCGCGTTACGGTATTTCAGCTAGGAAATAGTAAAAACTCATTTTGCCAGGAAGTTGCAAAGTTTAATTGTGTTCGAGACTCTGCGCGCGTAGCGCGCCGCAAAATTGAGAATAGTGATTTTCCTGGTGTTGCTTTAACTTTTATTTTTTCTATTGTATACCCGCGTTAGCAGGCCTGAAACCTGGTATGCGAGTTTGTCAAAAACGAAAATAAATAAGAAAATTTTTAAAACAAAATGAATTGTAAATGTGAACCATTTACATTTTGCCTCCTTGTGGTAGGATATTTCCAGCATTTCCGAACTTTCAAATAATCATTTTAGATTTAATAATAAAGGTAGTAGATCCGATTCGCAAACATCTCCAATATCAGTCAAATGTCATATCAACCATCATGCTAAGAAGGTTTTCTTTGTGAAATTTGGAGGTCAGTGAAATTCAAAAATTAAACATCCGTTAGCCATTGGAAGAAGTTGAGTGCAAATTCAGACCTCAGGCTTAGTGCTCAGATGTTTTCCTATTTGCTTTGATCTGTCTTACTGTGCACACTAAGATACATACTGGAATGGTTATTTCTTATTTATTAAATTATAGTAGCATATTTGGTTACTAGCTGTCTCTAGGCATTTTCGAATTTGGGCTGCAAAGAGATCCACTATACCTTTAAGTTAGAAGAGAGATAAGTAAATAATGATAAAATAAACAAACAAAAAAGAATGAGTTTCTTTTGTAATACTATCTGACAAACTTTTTACTTTACCATTTTACTTCATAGCTCAGCACTTTCCATTCTCTCTCATGCCCTCTTACCCATTACATTTAAATGAAATACAACTAAAATGAGTTTGCGTGCCTGCATAATACTCTTTGGAAATTATGAGTGAAAATGTTCTTAGGTTTTGGCTCACTTTAAAATGAGAACCAATAGAACTGTCACAACATGAGAAAATGTATAAGTAATAATCAACACTACATTTCCGAATTTGGCCTGAAAAGAAATCCGCTACCTGTAAGTTAGAAAAGAGATTAGTAAATAATGATAAAATAAACAACAAAAAAGAATGAGTTTCTACCGCCGTATCCAGAACAGAGCCTGAAACGATGCAGGCTCAAGAAATCGTTTGTACTATAATACGTCTTGAAGTACTGTGTGATACTGTTGACTCAGACTTCTACAAAGCTGTAAGTGAGAATTGTAATCCAATCCGACTCATGAGATATTTATGAAAATATATCAATAAAGAATGTAAATTAAATAACGATGCGTCACAATGCAGTCTAACGCTCTCACAATGCTATCATACATAGGGTTTTTCACTGACTGTTTTTACTCCGGAGCTCTTGCAATATTCAGGCTTTTGTAATACTATCTGACAAACTTTTTACTTTACCATTTTACTTCATAGCTCAGCACTTTCCATTCTCTCTCATACCCTCTTACCCATTACATTTAAATGAAATATAACTAAAATGAGTTTGCGTGCCTGCATAATACTCTTTGGAAATTACAAGTGAGAATGTTCTTAGGTTTTGGCTCACTTTAAAATGAGAACCAATAGAACTGTCACAACATGAGAAAATGTATAAGTAATAATCAACAGTACATTTCCGAATTTGGCCTGCAAAGAAATCCGCTACCTGTAAGTTAGTTTCTAACGCTCTCACAATGTTATCATACATAGGGGTTTTCCCTGACTGTTTTTACTCCGGAGCTCTTGCAATATTCAGGCTTTTGTAATACTATCTGACAAACTTTTTACTTTACCATTTTACTTCATAGCTCAGCATTCTCTCTCATACCCTCTAACCCATTACATTTAAATGAAAGCATCTTTGCTTTTATGTAGGCCCCATCATATTTCTGACATTTATTTGTGATATCCTCAGATGAAAATGACCATTTATATTTGTGTGTAATGTTTGTTTGTCTTTTTTTTTCTTCAAACATAAGATATGGTTGTATATGTTTTGTACTTTTGTTTTATTGTCAATCATTTTGTAATCCCATCACTGAGAAATGGAAATATGAAATAAACTTGAAACTTGAACTTGAAATACAACTAAATTGAGTTTGCATGCCTGCATAATACTCTTTGGAAATTATAAGTGAGAATGTTCTTAGGTTTTGGCTCACTTCAAAATGAGAACCAATCGAACTGTCACAACATTCAAGAGAAAATGTATAACTAATAATTTGTTGGAACCGTAAGCAAATGGCAGCTGAAGGCGAGTAGGCAAGTGTGTTTAAAAGCATTAGATTATGCACGGAGATCGTACAGTTACTCGAATGTTGGTACTAGCAAAAGGGCTAGAAAAAGCAGCTATTATAATTCGTTAGGCATGCATAATGGCCCAATGAGTGTTACAAGAGAACTGGAGTAAGACAGGTCTTTCATTTTGTTTTGTCTCTCCTGATCGTTCGTAAGAAATGCTAATTCATGACCACCTTTTCACAATTTGATCGGAGCATGCATTCATAATGGAAAATAGTTGACATAATAATCTATCCCCAGGCATTATCATGCCAACATGTACTTATATATACATGTACTATATCTTTGTGAGACGTAGATGTAAAATGTCTCAGGTTTCCGATTATAGTAATTTCGAGGAAATTTCTTTAATTTTTATTATATATGTAAACTTGAGGCTATAAGTTTTTCATCCACTTACCTCTGTTCCTGTGAAAAAATGCAAGTGTCAACCTCAATGTCATACACGAATCGCACGTACTCAGGCGGCCAGTGGAAAAAAAAAAAAAAAAAAAACACCGGTCACACGCGCCAAGGGCCATGGCATGCAGTGCCAATATAATAATAGCTCGCACAAATTGATACATAACATTTGTGTTTGTGTGCATGGGGACGATCCGATGGTTCATACAACAAAAGGGTTTCGTACAATTATTTTTAACATTGTTAAACGTACTCTTCCACATTTACGTAGCATATAATGTGTCTTTATATTTATTTGGATTGTTATCTTGAGAATTGCTAAAAACCGTTATTATGAAAAAGTGGACCTTTCAGAATTTGGGGGGGGGGGGGTGCGTACGCACCCGACGCACCCCCCCCCCCCCCCCCCCCCTGGCTACAGGCCTGGCTAGTAACTGCTGGGGGATGATTGTTCCAATTTTTGTGGGATTCATTTAAGAGTACATTATATATCTATTGTTTTGTGAAAATCATTTGCTTCAGAATGGTCTCATATTCAAGTAATGCGCAGTTTAATGTTTCCAGGTTAGCATGCCTGTACAGTGACGGGGCGATCGTTAACGGCCGTTAACGATCAACATTGAACTGCTCATTACTTGAATATGAGACCATTCTGAAGCAAATAATTTTCACACAATAGATATATAATGTAATGAATCCCACAAGGATTGGAACAATCACCCCCAACATTCCCACTGATTCCCACTGATCAGTTACTAGCCATCCCCTTTAAACAAGTCTACCACGCATGTATGATCTGTCCTTTGAATTAAGATGTGCCGTCAAGCATAATATTATGGCTCCACCGACATATTATTATACAAGCTAATGAGCTGGAAATATCCCATATACTTATGACAACAAATCAAAAAACTTAAAAGAAAAATACACAATGTTGGTTACCTCTGATCTACTTATGATTCTTTTAAAAACTAGCATTGTAGTCTAATTGACTGGATGATGACAGGCCTAATATTCCATCCACACTTTGCGGTTAAGAAAACAATGCTATTGGTCATCAGCACGTTTCTGACTAGAATGGGAACAATGTCGCAGCTTAGACAACAGACTTCCGTCGAAAAGATAGTTACCTCTTCTTTTTTTTTTTAAACTCGAGGTCACGCAGGAAGCTCACATGATAATTTCCTTCGGCCAAAGTCACCTTCTTCAATGGCCTATTGAGTTCTCCCACCCCCCCCCCCTAATAATAACGACTTGAAGTACCACTCGCAAACTCTTCTGTTGTGAATTTCGTATAAATGTTTGGGGTTTTTTTCAGTGCAGGGTACTTCCGACTTCCCTTACACTATTAAGGTGAAGAACATTAAAGTTTGCAGAACAGTAAAGTACACTTCACCTACAATGAAAACAAGAAGATATAACTAGCAGCTATTAAAACAGGAAACTGTTGATAATGTGATAGCATGATGAATTTATCGTTGATAACTTCAGATAAGTCAATTTCTTAGTGCCGAAAAAAAAAAAAACTTGCCACTTTGGCAATACAATAGATATGAAAAATCCATGCAAACCTAGCCCCTTCCACATATCAAATTTGTGGTTTGTTAATGTGGGGGAGGTTTTATGAGATTAGATGGTTTGAGTCCTGTTTTAAATTACCCATACATTTTTATTTGAATCCATAATTAACATTGGTGTTTGATGCATAACAACCAGAGACATTGGGAAACTCACTCATGAAAAAGGGAAAAAAGAAAAATAAAGAGAAGAAATTGAGTGACTAACTAAACCTAGGTTATTTTGCAACTTTTCATGTTTGACACTGTTTAACAAATCAAAGCACTTATAATTGTCTTGCATGTACATCACATTGGTAAGAGCAATACCTGTCATTTTTAATTACAGATAATTTAGTAATTTTTCTGTTGTTACCAAGCATGCGTTGATTATTACTGAGATTAAAGAGCTGTGATTGATCAAACTCAGATTTCCAAACTCGTTTTGAGGAACCATATCATTAAAATAATAATGTGTAATCCCTGCTCGAAAGAACACAGTGTTACACAGTCTGTAATGTTCACATAATCGACTATGTGAAAACGCTCAAATGTTAACAGCGTAAAAATGATTTCCGCACTGTGTTGAGGTTTTCACAGAGTGTTCACATAGTAATGTTTTGTTTCACACCGTGAGTTGATGAATCAAAATGCGTTCACAATGTTAAAAACGCTCGAATCTAACAGTGTGAAGAAATTTAAAATTGTGTTTCACACTGTGGAACACTGTGGAACACTGTGTTCTTTCCAGCAGGGATCATCTCCTGATAGGGCCTAAATGAAATGTTTTCAACTTTGAGAAAGTTTTTGATGTGGCAGCGATGCAATTTCGATTTCTGTTTGTTTTTTTTTTTTTTTCCCTGAGAATTCTCCTCAAAAATATTATTTGATATTGTCAGGAAGAAATTATTGTGTACGGCTTACATAGAAGCATCTTCTTTTTCTGAATCATTGCAATATCTTGATAGACCGTTATGTTATTTGCTGTGAATTCATGCTAAATCCACATCTTTCGCTGATGACTACCACTCGTACTATACTTCCCCTCCAGATCATGTTTGTTTGTACATTTCCATCTGTGAAGATGGCTGGATAGCCCATATTCAGCTATGTTAAGCTGGTCTTCCATGGGATCCAGTTGGATGTGAGGTGGGACCACTTCACCGGGTTAAACACCCTGCTCTTTGCGATGAATGAATGAAGCGGGATCTTCTACGTGCATGAGTTGTGACTCTCTCATACACGGGACATCCATTTTATGTCCTATCAGAGGGACATGTAAAGGAGATGTGCACATCATGTGGCCAATTTGTGAAGCCCTTCCCTTGTTAAACTTCATTTCTTTTTTTTTTCTTTTCTTTTTAGTGGGCTGACCTAAATGTACATAATTATTTAGATTTTTTCTGAATAAGCACCCATGTTTTGCTGGGAGGGAAAGGGCGACTGCGGGGATGAAACCCTCAATCCCTTCATAATATTAAGATAATGGATAAGATAATTTTCATTTCATAAAGATTGTAATCTCCAATAAAACTAGTGCATCAAAATTCAACCGAGGCGCAACCTAGAAAAACCTTGATTTCCATATATCATAGAAAACACATAAATTTGATAGACATTACATTTTGAACAGTAAAGAGGTAGGAATGTAGACGTGGACGTTAAAGATAATAAAAAGTTTTGGTACCTCAAAAGTGTCCTTGAATTTCCTTGTCTTAGTTTGTGTTTCAGGTTAATAGACATTACATTTTGAACAGTAAAGAGGTAGGAATGTAGACGTGGACGTTAAAGATAATAAAAAGTTTTGGTACCTCAAAAGTGTCCTTGAATTTCCTTGTCTTAGTTTGTGTTTCAGGTTAAAGTACCTTTCATATAACTAACACTGTGAGACTTACTCGCCCCAAAGTGCTCTCATGTCTTAGTAATCATGCAATTAACTGCGACCAGCAGCCCCATACGCATAGCGACCAGTAGTCCCATACGCATAGCGTAATCGGGCTTCGCATTGTAGCATTCAGGATCATGACAGATTTAGTATCGCAGGGTAAATGTCAACTTAAAATCCCATAAATTCTTCAATTTGAAGACTTACCAATTAAGTTGAAGTATTGAAAACAGACTTCGGGTAACGTTTGGTTCTGCCTATAGTCCCTTTCTGTTCGAATTGATGACCGAATGTGACTCGGTCGACAGGACCTCAGGAGAGCTACATACAGTACACTGAATACTACAGCCAGTGCATGCGAACACATCGCATGCACACAAATTTCAAATCCGTGAACGGATAAGATGTTTGTGTGCGCATGCGCTGGCCATGGTATCCAGTGTATGTAGCTCTCCCAAGGTCCTCTCGACCGAGTCACATTCAGTCATCAATTCGAACAGAAAGGGACTATTGGCAGAACCAAACGTTGTTCGAAGCCTGTTTTCAATACTTCAACTTAATTGGTAAGTCTTCAAATCGAAGAAATTTTTGGATTTTAAGTTGACATTTACCCGCGATACTAATTCTGTCACGATCCTGAATGCTACAATGCGAAGCCCCATTACGCTATGCGTATGGGGCTGCTGGTCGCAGTTAGCTATGCGTACAATGGGCTGCACGCTGCTGGTCGCAGTCAGTGGTTTCGTACAATATTTATCGACGCTGTACAGCGTCGGCTCTGGTACGAAACCATTATTGCATGATTACTAAGACATGAGAGCACTTTGGGGCGAGTAATTCTCACAGACAACGTACTTTAACCTGAAACACAAACCAAGACAAGGAAATTCAGGGAAGCTTTTGAGGTACCAAAACTTTTTATTATCTATTATTATTTATTATCTATTATCTATCGCGCCCGTCTGCGTAACGAAAGTGCCCTTCCAATATCATTTGTTTCTTCCCTGTATACCATTAAAACAATATGGACATCCTGCATAATATGTACGCACTTATCATTGGTTTATAGATGGCGCTGTTCATTATGTTCGTTGGCATTTTTGCCATCAGGTGTTAATAGTCGTAAAGGGCTCACACGGGTAAATAATTCCCCATAGAGACGTGTGTTAAAATTCAAAATTCAAAAATTCTTTAAAATAGCTGGGAGAAATGAGGTGTTTCATCTTCACTACGTTAGAAAAAGTTGTTAAATGGATAAAAGCTAACAAATTATCTCTTAATCTTCAAAAAACAAAATATATGCTTTTCAGCAACTCCATTGAGGCACTACCTGCTGATATTATTTTTAATGGCACACCACTGGAAAATGTTTCTTATGTCAAATTTCTGGGAATAACAGTTGATAATAAGCTTTCATGGAAATTTCATATTGATAGTATATGTAAGATTATTTCACGAAATATTGGTATAATCAACAAGATTAAATTTTGTCTTCCTTTGTCGTCCCTGCTTACATTATATTCATCCCTCATATTGCCTTATTTAAATTACGGTATTCTTGTATGGGGAAATACATATGAAACTTTTTTGGATAAATTACTTCTGCTACAAAAGAAGTCACTGCGTATTATATGTCACACTGCATATTTGTCTCATACTGATCCTTTGTTGTTTTTTTTAAATAAAATATTTAAAATTAAAGATTTGTATTTGTTTAATTTGGGACAATTTATGTATAATTACAATGAAAATAATCTTCCATATATATTTGAATCAATGTTTTCAAAAAATCAATCCGTTCATAATTATCCTACAAGGCATGCAATCCAATGAATTTCATTTGCCATTTTACGAGGAGCCCAAGTATTGGAACTCACTTCCCAACGACATAGTAACAGCACAAACTTTGAATTCTTTTAAGAACAAATTAAAATTCTTTCTATTGAAATCTTATGATATACAACCAAATTAGGTTCGGTTTTATTGTCTCAATCAAGTCAACTTTTTTTACAAGTATTAGGATATCACACAGAAATCATCTTTTAAGAAAATAATCTGTTTAACATAAGTTTTCCACAGATTTTTCTTTTATTGTACCAGACAACAGTGAGTCTATTCTCTTTCTCTTTTTTACATCCGTTCCTATGCATTCATACCAGTATATGCACCCAATCAATCGCAATATCAAACCAGGGAGCGTTTTATCGTTTTATCACTGCATTTACATCATGAAGTACAGTATGCTTGTGTCCACGATGGCGTGTGTTGTACCATAGTCTCATTTCCCCTTTTTTCTTCTTTTTCCTTTTTTTTCTTTTTTTTTTCTTTCTTTCTTTCTTTTTTCCTTCCTAAGTTAATTTCATGTCAGTTGACATTGATTTCTTTGATTTTGTGTACGTATTTCCGAGGGTCCCATACCCTACAAGCTTTGCTTTTTAGTGGGACCCTCCATTTCCATTCTAATCTTTGTATTATGTATATGTATTTACCTTAGAAAGGAATTTCTGTTGTTACTCGTGACCACTTCTACGTTTTCTTTGAAATTGTTACAAATATGTTCTGTAAATGTATTGTATATGATTTTTCCTGTTTATTCAATGGAAATGGAAATAAAAAATTGAAATTGAAATTGAAAACCTGGATAAGTGAGCTATACCCTGTCATCCATCAAATTTCCAAGGCAGATTCTTCTGCTCAAACTCTGTCCAAGGGTCCGCAAAGCCAGAGTTCTTTTCACTCAAAAAATCACCTATTTTCCGTACATGCGCCCATTGAAATATAGTCCCTTCAAATTCCATGAGAAAAGCTTTTCTCTTCAAACCAAAATGCAGTTTGTAGAGGAATTCATACTCAATAATCTGCAGCTATTCGGTTTTATGCCAAAGTGCATTAATGAGTTTTAATTAATTTTTTCTTCATTTATTTTGGTATCTTTGGTACGAATTTGTGAAGGGGTCTGGGACATTCCATTTTATTTACAGGTGTGAGCCCGATAAGGCCTTTTGGAAGTGGCACCCGAAATATAACCGCCCCCCCCCCCCCCCCGCACACACACACACACACTTTTAAAGGACAAGTTCACCTTCATAGACATGTGGGTTGAGTGAATTCAGTGAGAGTTTGAGGAAAATCGGACAATCCGTTCAAAAGTTATGAATTTTTGAAGTTTCTGCTCAGCCACGGCTGGATGAGAAGACTACTATAGCTTGTGATGTCACATGTGCACAACGATATAAAGAAAGAATAAAGAACATTCAACATATTTTCACTTTTCTCGCATTAACAAAAGAACACTCGACTTTTCTCTTTCCGAAGGCAGGGGGAATAATATTACCCTTAATATACATCAGTAACAAGTGAAAGAAATGTGTACTTTATTCCAAGAGTAAAGTTTTGCGAAATTCTCTTTTTATTTTCTTTATAGACCGATTCGGGTTCGTTGAGTGCAGCAGACAATTTGTGGCACTGGGCGCAGCCATGAGCTCATTTTGCGGTGTCTTAGCCGACCCCCCCCCCCCCCTCTCCCCCACCCCACGGGCAACATGTTTATCGCGCACTTGTAACAAAGGTTCGCGCACAAAGCAAGCATCCGCGCACTCAGTACGAGACGTCTATTGGCTAAAACAACCATGCATCAGTTTTTCATTCCGTGCGCGTGCTAATGTAGGGAGAGGGGTGGGGGAGTGGGAGGGGGGGGGGGTCGGCTGAGACACTGCAGTAATGGCGCTGCCCATGCCAAAAATACACAGCTCTATAGCGCGTCACAGAATCGGTCTATATCCAGGGGCGGATCTAGCTTTTTATAAAGGAGGGGGTTGGGGCGGTATGCGAGGGAGCGTAGCGACCGAGGCCGAGCGAGCGGAGAGAGCGAAGGGGGGGGGGGGGGGGGAGTGTGTTGGAGGGGGGTGTCCCCCTCCCACAGTAGGGAGAATTTTTGAAAATCTGTGTGTGAAAATGGTGTTTTCTTGCATCTAAAACACCACTATTTTTGGTATAGAGGTCATTGCCATAAATAGAAAAAAATAAAATTACAAGTTTAAAAAAAAAAAAGATAAGATATATAAAAAAAAAAATGGTCCCCGGATTTTTTTTTTTTTTTTTTTTTTGGGGGGGGGGGTTGCAACCCCCCCAACCCCCCCCCCCTCTAGATCCGCTTCTGATATCGTTGTACCAAAGAGAGTCACTGGGGAAAATCATCATACAATGCAGTTGTCTTCTCATCCAGCAATGACTGCGCACACACTTTAAAAATTCCTAACTTTTGAACAGATTGTCCGATTTTCCCCAAACCTTCACTGATCTACTGTTCTACTAATATTGTTGCCTTCTCTCAATCCACATGTATATGAAGGTGGACTTGTCCTTTAAAAACGCCGGTCCTGTATCTTATTTGATGTTCAGCTCGTGGGTTATGTTCACTGGTGTCTTGTCTGTGCTCCTTTCCTTGGTGTGATATTTTGCCAATTGCTACAAACGAAGAGAGGGCGCAAATTTTCTGATCCAATGTTTTTCGCGTATCTCAGTTCTTGGCATATTTCGGCAATCCCAGAGCCCTCTGGGCAATCCTCGGATGTCACGCCCTCTTACGGCTTGTCGCGTACACTGCATCACCCACCGCTACGAGAAGAAAATGGTCCAGAAGCTATTAAAACCAATATCTAGCTCGTGCCGGTGTCATGATGACACAAAACGTTGCATGAAGCCGGACTTCCTTGAATGAACTTTCATCCTTCCAGTGATATTATTTTTGTTTTTTTCTCAGTGGAATCCTATACTGAATTGCCTCGACTGTGATATTCGATATTCTGACTTTGCATCTACATGAAAGAAGTACTATAAAGTATATTGTTTGATTCACTCTGAAGTTGTATATACAATGTAACTTGATTTGTGCTTTTCATGTACATAGTGCACCATGTATTTTCATGATGTAGACATCTATGTGAAACTGTCGGGCGCTTTTGGAATGCAGTTGCGTGCATTTGCATAGGCCCACCCAACAGGATAATAGAAAGAAAACAAATAAAAAGAAATTATCGCGTGTTTGCTTACATACACTAATCATCCGATGATTATGTAGGCCTAAGTAGGCACTTTATAATGCCATCGAGAGAATAATTACAATTGACATGAAATTTGAAATTTGTCAATTTGCAGATACCTTCTCCATCACAGGTTACTAATTTCTATTCTGCTTTACGCTTACAAGGTGATCCGAAATCTTTCATGAAGGATGCTTTTGTGTTAAATTCTACCGTTCATGCTTATAATACGCGTAAAAGTAATCTCATTCATCAACCCTTTGCAAGAACTCAAACTGCCCAAAATTAATTTGTATATGTTTGTATCAGAGAGTGGAATAATTTGCCATTGAGAATTAGGTCAGCCTCATCACTATCCAACTTTAAACGTACATGTCGCATCTATCTTGAGGGAAATTTGTAAAACAAGAATTGATCAGGGAAGCTGAATTTAAAAGTATAGTAAAATAGAAAGTATCTTTCTGCAATTTCATGTGAATTATATGTATGTGCATGAGCGTTTTTGTGACACGTGTTTGTGTGATTGAATGTGTGTGTGTGCGCGTGTGTGTGTGTGTGCTTGTGTTGCATCTGTCCTATGTAAATATGTTACTATTATACTTCTTGTTAATATGTTTAAAACTTTAGTATGTTTTGCTTTAGTATGTTTTCCTATGTAAATATGTTACTATTATACTTCTTGTTAATATGTTTAAAACTTTAGTATGTTATGCTTTGTTTTATATGTTTATCCGGGACCCCTTTTTTACAAGCTCTGCTTCTTTTGGGGTCCCAAACCATTCATTATTCTTAATGCTGTATCATTTTGTAAAATGTCAAATGTTTAATGAATTGGTTAAATAAACTTGAACTTGAACTTGACCATTTCCCCTGAATGTGCATACTTAGATATCTGAATAGCATGCCCATCTAAACGTTGGTGCTTAGGCACATTATATTTTCCATACTTTCATTTGGCTTGTTTTCTCATCTTTCTAATTTTTAGACACCCTATAGAAGTAGAACCTACATGCTGATCTTCTTCAAGAAGACAAAACGAGGCGAAAGTGACACAAGGACACGAAAAAAATTGCTCTTTTCGATGGAATATAATAGGAATCGTGCGAGTATTCAGAGAAGACCATTTCATATAATGATGCTCAGCTCAGTTCAGATCCGTCCGTATCAATGTTCAGTTTATTTATATTTGCAGCTCTCTTTTATCACGTAAAAGTTGAAATGACATACAGCAATCATAAAGATAAAAACATATAACGTAAACTCACGCATGATTTTATATTATATATAACGAAGTGTACAATAATGAATTAAAAGACAGAAATGCAAATACGATATGTTGATATTGTCAATAGCTGGTCTTTTTTTTTCTAAATGAACTGTGAAAGAAAAGAACGAATCGATATCTTTCAAAAAGTCTAAAATAACTTTATTTTATCTCGCAATAGACAGATTGAAGAGAATCAGTCCATTGCACACATATCATAGATGTTGGTTGTTCGAATGTACTGATTATACATCTTATTGTTTTCGGGGAAAAATGACTGAATTTCATTTGTGATATGTTCAATGCAGAGAACTCTGAATAGATTTTGAATTTGAAAAAAAAATGAAATTAAGACGTAGGGGCTGCCACAAAAAGCTAAGTTACTTGACGAGATGACGAAATACATTTATGTAAAATTAATTTGCGCAGTACAAGAAAAAGAAAACGCTCACAAACTACAAGAGCAACACCACAATGGTGCGATGCATAATGGGGGAGGGGAGGGTGATAATGGGACGGGGATTAACAATGGCTTAGGCTATATACTGAAACAGCATGTGGATCAATGAAATCAGATTTAAGAATATTGATTTTTCTTTTGTTTTAATAATTTGCGTAAGGTGGAAGTTGCGTTGGACAATAGAGTATATTATTATCGTATTGTTGTCAGTAAATATTATAGTTATTCATTTGGCTCGTTAAAACTCACCAAAAATTGATCGATTAGTTACTCTACTTGTTAATATTTAGAGTATTTCGTATTGTTTTCGGCACTATTCTGATTGGTTCACTAAAACTCACCTGAGTTATTGAACGATTACTTAGGTTACTTGTTAGCAAATCGTATGACTCATCAGGTATAGTATTAGTTTAAAATATCCTCTTTCTTTTTTCTTTGAAAACAGAAAGCGTCACCGTCGTCCCCATTCAGATTGTCTTAGCGGGGATTTGGATACCTTAGAAAAGATTTTCACTATAAACAGCCTCCTGCTGGACTTTCCCACCAAAAGGATTATAACCAGGAAAGGAAAACAGCTTTCTCCTTCACAAAAATGTCGGAAAGACAACTGACATTTGCTTACCGGACGCTATAGTTTACACGACTGAAATATCATTCGATTATTTTCCTTTTCTCAACTCTTGTGGCTAAACATTAACACTATGACATGCAGTGTTACAAAATAAACTTTACACTTGATGCAACAATGGCATCGCGTGGAGCCAGTAACCTTTCAACGGAACATAACCTCGATGACAGAATCAGCGATTTCCTTCGCTTCATAGAAACACGAAATAGAATTATAGTCTCAACTCTGAGAATGCCAATGATGATGGCTTACGCGATCGAATCTTCAGTTATATCACTGTTCATCGGTAACTTATAGCAAAATATTGCGATGAAGTGAGAAATTAGGTCCATATTGTATGGAAATTCTTAGGGAGTGACACTACAGATTGAATCTTAAAGGGAAGGTAAACCCAAAGAGCAATGTGGATTGAGTGAAAGCAGCAACATTAGTAGAACACATCAGTGAAAGTTTGAGAAAAATCGGACAATCGATGCAAAAGTTATGAATTTTTAAAGTTTTGGTGTTGGAACTGCTGGATGAGGAGACTACTAGAGGATATGACGTATGAGTGGACAACAATACAAAGAAAATATAAAGGATATTCAACAAAAATTCACTTTTCTAGAATTATGAAAGAGCAGTGGACCAACCGCTTTCAGAAAGCAGGGGGAATAATTGCTTCCCTTAACATATGTCAATATCAAGTTGATGGAATTTGTAATTTTCATGAAAAATGGATTTTTGTAGTATTTTCTTTATATTTTCTTGATATTGTAGTCCACTCATACGTCATAACCTCTAGTAGTCTCCTCATCCAGCGGTTCCAACATCAAAACTTTAAAAATTCATAACTTTTGCATCGATTGTCTGATTTTCTTCAAACTTTCACTGATGTGTTCTACTAATGTTGCTGCTTTCACTCAATCCACATTGTTTTTGGGGTTTATCTTCCCTTTAAACATTGGTATTATATTTCACACCACTACAGTTCATACATTAACTTGTGGATTTGTGCATAGGCCGCACGAGTAATGTTACTGACTCTAAAGTCATACTCTTCATATCATTTTGCGCAGGAAACGTGCAGTCAATATCTATACCCATATATGTATGTAAAATCCCTTCGGGGATACATATATGTATGTATATATACATATATAATATATATATATATATATATATATATATATATATATATATATATATTCATATTTATATAATAGAGAGCTTTATTGCAACTCCATTCATGTTAAGCTGAGATATTTCTGAAAGCTGCTAAAAAACTAAGAAAATGAGAAAGTATGAGATTTTTAAAATCATAACTTGTAGAATATTCCTTGTTATGTTACAGGACCTCCCGGGAAATGTTTTATATTGCTCTATCTGACGATGGACATACTTTAAAATGTTTAAAAATGGCGCTTAGCTTATTTTATACAATGAAACTCTTCATATATGTATATATATATATATATATATATATACACGGCTATATATCATGCATGGACAAACAAAGATGTCTATACAATTGTTCTTCTTAGTTTGACTTCGCATGCATGTTCGGCTATCTCTATCATGTACTATTTCGTATTGTTCTCTCTCTGTGTATATATTGTATTTGTTACGCTTCGTCATTTATATGTAATGTATTTCCTGTAATGTTTTTTTTTTTATTGGACGATTAAATGAATTGAATTGAATTGAATTGAATGACAGATGACTGGAGAGCGATTATGAGTAACTTACAAAAGGTCAATCTACCTCGTATCCGTGGGATCACCGAAGGCCCAAAAAGTCGGTCATGAACGGTCACGAATCCCGAGACAGGAAGCAATTCGCCATTTCGCAGACAGTTCATTACACCTCAAGTGTTTCCTTCCTCTGAAGCAGCGGGTGTTATCGTTGTTGTTGTCGTTGTTGTTTCCTTTTCGAATTGTTAAAATTGTCTCTTGTGCACTTCAAATAAGCCAGTTCGGGGTTAGCTCATGTACAGATGGGTACATTTCTGACCTTTCTTCTTTCTCAGTTGATTAGGCACTCCACTAGTCTTCAAGCAACAGAATGCATTAGCTTACCCAATTCATGGAATTCATCAGTCATGTTCTAACTGTATACGCTATAATTTTCGCGTACATAAATTTTCGCGAATTGCCGCTGTCACACATTTTCGCGAGTGGTTAAATTCGCGATTGGGGGACCAGAGAAAATATGAAGTGGCAAAGAAAGTGTGAATTTTCAACTTACTAGCAAATAAGAACGATACTAGTTACACACTGCATGAAAAAAAAAATATCAAACTCTGCGAACTAGTAAGTTAGAATTCAACATTTTTGAAGTGGTTAAGTCCATCGCGCTAGATTTCTGACGAGTGGTACCAGGGATTGCGATAATGGATTGGTTCTACAGCAATCGTAAGTAGAAGTGGACTCGCCCGACCACCCCCAGACTCCGCTGTGCTGTGCGAATGCTCCTTACGGTGGGATTTCACGGAGCACGCGAACGATTTGCGAAGGACGCGAATGACAAAATCCAACATTCGGAAAAGTTTTTCTCCGAATGTTTTCCGACAATAAAGCCGAAAACTATTCTTGCGCAATTTGTGCGAAGTTTCCACGACGTATGTGCGAATGTCGTGTGTATCATTGCTAAAGTACAGCATGTTACGTACACAAAGAACACGCGACGGAAATGCGAACACTGCGAAAAATTTTCAATAATCATGGGAGACTGTACCCGAGGAGAGGTGGAAGCTGTCTTGAGTTGATTTTTTTCTTTCCTCTATTTCTCCTTTCTTGTTCTCTCATTTTTCTATCGTGTGCTTGCCTACATTTTTTTTCCTAGGACCTATCTCCACTAGTAAAGCATTTGATTTTTTTTTTCAGTTCCTCCAACACATAATCTCTATAGTTCAAATGAAATTTTGCATACTTTAGATTAACATTAAGTGTATTCTGCGATTCTTTTTGTATATCAAACATTTCTTTCTCTTTGTTAGTCTTTAATTTCTTTTGTTATTGTAGTTTTTAATAATTGATGTTTAGATGTATGCTAAGATTTTTATTTGTAGAAAACGTATAGGTCATACATCCCCAAACGTGCGCTAAACGTTCGCGAGAATGTCTCAAATGGTACGCGAACAGTTTGCGATTACGTCGTAAAATGATCGGAAAAACTTCGCAGATTTCGCGTAACATACGCGAGACATTCTCCAAAGTTTCGGAGTCTGTTTGGGGTTTCACGAACATTTTTGCGAACATCGCGCGTGTCTTGCGAAGGTCTTGCGCATATGACGAGGCTTTAAAAAACACTTTCGAGAACAATTCACGAGCAAATCACGACCAAGTGTGCGGAAAAGGTTCGCAAAAAATTTCAAACTTTTTTGAAATTCTCACCGAAGTAAAAATGACATTCGCGAACAATTGACGACGCTTCCGAACCCTCACGTTCGTTTGGCGATCTTTTGCAGACTAAAATACGAATGCTGGATTTTGCCATTCGCGTCCTTCGCAAATCGTTCGCGTGCTCCGTGAAATCCCACCCTTACGGCGACTGGGCTGTGTATACTAGTAGCATGGAGCTACTAACAGATTACTAGCTCCATGCTAGTAGTTAGACGTGGACGTGCTATGTACGTAAACAAGCTTAGCCAGTATGGTCTGTTCGATAAGCCGTGACATGGTATACTAGTACTGAAATGTTCGTATCATCAAGGCAAGGGATTCATTTTGGAAGTTAATATTTTCGCGTGTTGTCAGGCAGCTTTGAGAGCTGGGGGCATGGTGTCCATTTGCATATTCCATCACACTGGTAAAAATACATGCCAAGTAGGAATACACTGCCTTCATAAAATTAAACGATGCAATTAAAAAAAAAAATGATAATAAATGCAAAATTCCCCCTCCCCCTATTCGATACCCTCCCAACCCCTAGATCTACAACAAACAACCTGGAAAGTGCATGCATTTACTCAGAATAATTATTTTCAGTTTTTAACAGTAATTTCTTTTTTTTTTCTGTTTGAAATAAGGGGCTCTGATGTTGTGCTTGGATTTTTATTTTCACCCTAGTGATACACCGGATTTGGAACAAATTTGACCACGTGTTTCTCAGGAGAAGAAGAAAGCATATTGCTCCCCCTCCAATCCCACCTCTGGATCTGCCATGAATAAAGTAGTCCACTGTGGGTCTACATAGCCCGGATTAAAGGGGATGGCTAGTAACTGATCAGTGGGAATCAGTGGGAATGGTGGGGGATGATATTTCCAATCCTTGCCATTGTGGATTCATTTAAGAGTACATTATATATCTATTGTTGTGTGAAAATTATTTGTTTCAGAATGGTCTCATATTCAAGTAATGTGCAGTTTAATGTTTCCAGGTTAGCATGCCTGTACAGTGACGGGGCGATCGTTAACAGCTACAGGCGATGGAAGATACAGTATTATCTTTTTGTATCTTTTTGAATGCCCCGTCTTTGTGCATAAAATGAAAGTATTTCTGCACAGCTGGTTTTGTTGTTATCACTGCTTGTTTGTTTGTTTTCGCACAAAGCGCAAAAGGCCTTAAAAAGGCAGTTTTTCAATCTCGTCGAATTCTGTTTGAAAATAACAGTGCAAACGTATTTGACATAATTCATTGTATTGTATGTATATAACAATTATGATAATTCATGATAAATGTTCAAGCCTGTATGTTTCCTCATTCAGACTGTATTAAATCTAATGTTTTATTCTCAAATCAACTGCGTTGTTAGACATTAAATTATCAAAGTCGGTTCGTGCTCATTTTTATTTTTAAATTTTATTCTAAATCTTCTCTGTTCCCGTCCTCTCTCTCCCTCTCTTTCGCCGAATCTCGCATACATTTTCACTTGTATGGTCTTCCGTTTGTTTTCACACGTTTTTATGCTTATCACAATGACGATGAATAATGTTGTATCCTAATTCTTTTATTATATTGCATATCATCCCTCTATCGTGTTTCAATATACAGAGTACTGTTCAAATGTTTGTTTTTAATGTTTACGGTAATCCCAATACTGTGTAAGGTGGTGCGGGATTGTCATAGAGCTGTATCAAGAGCTCTATGGGGATTGTCATTCTCATTGTCACAAAAATGCGCGTGTCAGCTTCCGGTGTCTTTTGGCGTGCGCAATGTGTCATGCCCATTTACGTAATCGTAATTTGCATACCGGTAATCGATGGACTAGTCGTGAAATATCTTTGTGAATGGCTAAACAGTGAAATATAGTTTCCATGCGTCTGCAGAAACCGTATCCCCCCCCCCCCTCTCTCTCTCTCTCTTTGCTCTAAAATGGGCATAACTGGCCTTTGCATAAGAAAGTTGTAAAAAAAAAAATAGCCCTGTCATAACACGAGTGTTTTGGGCGACGACGAAAGTGCGAAATATCACGCAATAAAGGTGTACACCAACAATACACCAAATCGGGATTGCTATAGTGTTTAATAATCGATGACAAATCTGGTCATAGTAGTATCGAATGATTCATATTGAAGAAAAATGTTCTGTAACATAGTTATAATGAAAATTTGTATTGGAAAAAATATGTCAATTTGGAACATAACAATAAATGAATATGTATACCGTAGGGAGTTACATGTATATTCAATGGATTATTTTTTTTTTTTACAATAAAGGACTTATTTGTAACTAATTACATGTTCTGGTTCGAGGGCCTACATTCGTGACTGTTACCAGTTACACGGGGTAGTTTGCACAAATTATCATTTACTTAAGTTGGTAAATGATAATTTATGATCTTTTTGCCAAAAAGAGGAAGAGATTTATAAACGTTTATTTCATGTGTGAATTTTGGGGTTTGGAGGAAGTGCAGTACTATTTTTTTTTTCATTTTGTTGATTTGCGACGGCTAATTTGGGAAGAGATTCTTTTTAGTATTGGTTTGCCAGATAAAGGAAAATCTCAGTTAGTCAATGTTATAATTTCAGTTAAAAAATTATTCTACGAAGGAAAAATAGCACTCCGCTAACGGAACATTGGATGAAAAGGTTTGTAAAACAAGACAAGTTAGAAGAAAAAGTTTGCAATTATACGCAATACGTTTCCAATACATTTGGAAAAGTGGAAAAAGTAGAAAAAATTGTGAGACTGTTTTTGTTTTGATTTATAGTGTTGGACATCCACCAGGAAGTGCATTTCGCATACTGCATATATATATATATATATATATGAAGAGTTTGTTTGCAAAAACCGATAAGTCCATTTTTGAAGATTTTGAAGTAAGATCTCTGTCATAGAGTACAAAATAGTACCTTTTAGATGATACATTGGTCACTACATATAAAGGTACATTTTTGAAGTTACGGTCAAAAGAAGCAACATTTTTCTTATTATTCTTTTTATTTTTCTTGACCTTTAATCCCAAATTTCTCCATTTGGCAAATATGGACTTATCGGTTTTTGCAAACAAACTCTTCATATATATATATATATATATATATATATATATATACATATATATATATATATATATATATATATATATATATATATATATATATATATATATATATACATACATATATATACATATATATATATATATATATACATATATATATATATATATATATATATATATATTCCCTTAGAATTTTTTCTGTCATTTTAGGAGACGGGGAGGGTGGTAGATAGGGGTAGGGAGTAAGATGGGAATGGGAAACTGACGGGGATATTTTAGTGGTGGTTGGGGTGATTCTGACAGGAGGGGAAGGGGACACTTTTTTGATTTTTTCTTCTTTTTCGAATTAAACTTCAATCAGTTTATATTGATATTTAAAGTTAGGTAGAGTGAATGTGAGCACATTCACTCTACTATATAATATACTATATAATATATATATATATATATATATATATATATATATATATATATATATGTATATGTTCTGTTATTGATAAAGATAATAAAATTTGTGTAGTGATGAATGAACATTACTGAAAATGGATTGTTTAATTCAGTTCAAGAAAAAAATAGTATAAAATAATGCGGTATGTGGATTGTGATTTATATTTGGTGAAATAATTCAGAGTGCAAGTATTATGGAATTGACGTTAAGACATCGTATATTTGTTTTGTATAGTTTATTTCCACTGATGAAGAATAAAACATTCTTTAAAACAAAAAACAACAGCAAAATAGGGTGAATAGCACGCAGCTGCGTTTGTGTGTTTGCTTGGAAAAAATGTTTTATTCAGTTTCAATCAATGAATATTCTACAAAACAGTATGTGGTGTTGTTATAATCCATTTCCCAATCGTAACTGTATCAGCTATGGTGTCAACATTGTATAATACAATATAAAACATTTTAGCGCGATCACTTAGAATACGATCAAGGCCTATTAACTCTACACGCTGTTTTCAATAAAAAACAACAACAAACAGAGCTGTATGAGGTGCCTGAACCAACTCAAGAATTTTAATTTCCCTTGTACGTAATCCAACATGTTCACTGAATGAAGTTGTATTTTTTTTTTAAAGAAAAGTCCCCTCCTCTCTCCTCCTTCATTTCTCCAATCTCCAACTCCCCCAACCTCATCTTGCCTCTCCCAACGGGCCGATAATATTGACACTTCCAGTTTGTTTTTTTTTTCACAGAAAAAGAAAACATACAATTTATTCCTTCTAGCTCGAGTGAGTTTGAGGGGGAGGGGTATTTCATGATGAACTCTCAAAATACCTAAAAATTCACAACATATAACACTCTTGAAAAAAAAAAGAATCGAGCAGTAGGATAAATATCTCGTCATAAATATTCAGAGCAGATCTGAACTACAGGTTTCTTCCCACAGATACATACTTCTACATTCAATAGACATATATCACTCACCCGACAAACGCACAGACACACTCCCATACCCATCTCTACAAACAGACAATCAACACTACAGGAAGGATAATCCTCTCCCAGTGGAAAAAAAAAATCGCGGGGCAAGGAATTTCTGTTAATGTCAATTGCCCCATTTTTTTTTTCAAAATGAAACAATTATGTAATATTGCCATTTTCCTTCCGACCTATTGTGCCTAATCTGCCCCTTTAATGATGTTCATTTCACGGTTCTCCAAGACGTGATCATCTGATTGCACTTTTCCTTTATCTATGGTGAATCAATCCCAAATTTGATCGCTTCTTACCACAGATCTTCTAAATCAAAATACATCCAGATCACCACGTAATATTCTACCTATATAGGTCTACCCACCACTGAACGTTAGAGTGCTTTTCAGGAACAAAAGTCGAGTACTTCGATCGAATAATTTACACTTTGACATCAAAATACTCTAATATAACTCACTATTTTGGCATATCACAAGAGCCAGACATAGCTTGGTAGACCAATCCAGTATATTGCAAGGAAATTCCATCTAAGGTGGAAAATGAATTTTGAGCCCTTCTGAGAACGATGTTCTACTACCTTTAAACATGTTGTGCAAAAATAATGTGTAATGAACTCTGGCTGAAAAACTTGAATAAATTGTTTTCACAATAACAGAGGTAGTTGAGAAGGTTTTTACAGATCTTTGCATTTAAAAAAAAAAAGAAATTTAGTGGTATCGTAATGTATGCTAAGATAGATAAGATGCTGATAAGGTGAAAAGAATCTACATTAGTTTGAGATAACAGCTCATTTTCATATACAGTGTAATATATATATACATACATATATACATATACATACATATATGCAGCAGTTTTCACAGATTAGTGCAAATGCTGTTGTGGGTAAAGGAAACGTCGGTCCAGGGCAAATATCTGTAGCCATTTTCAGTCTTCAACTTAAGTCTCTAAAGATAGAAATACATGTCCATTTTCTTATACACCTTTATCATTTCAAAACTATACAACCGCTCTCAGAGGTGAATGCATTTTACGCCCAACCCGAAACGACAGATAGCCACCAAAAGTTAAATGAAACTTGACAGTATGAGAACTTTATAGCTGTACATTGAACATTGTGATTGTGAAAGGAATGATAATAGTCATAATCATACAAAAACAACAATATCTTGTTTGTACAAGGTGGCCTCTTCAGCATCCTGTTCAGTGTCAAACAACCGCTGCACAGGGTTCTGTCACCATAATAATTACCCTGAACATTTCCAAGGACCCATCTTGCTCCCGGATGGGTGGGAACATCTTATCCAGGGGACGTATACATGTACGCACTTCTCATTTGAAGTTCGCTTGAAGTCAGGATGTTTTTATACACTATACAAGTGTAAATTAATCATGCACTTTTGTATTTGTCAATATGTTCAATGTACCTTCCTTATATACAAAATATTACTATTTATTCACTTATAGGACATCTAGAGCTCACTTGGATCAAATCTACACACAATGTAGACTGATGATCCCTTCCGTAAAGAGGGACCAATGCAGTGGTTCCATTATCCACACAGACACTCGTGTGTGCAACAAATAAACAATAAACACCAAATAGAGGTACGAAAAAAGACACTTCTCTACACAGTACAAAATGCTGTCAGAACTGTCAGAAATTATGAAAGACAAGGATTTTCGTAACACACATCACACGTCACAACAGCCTCAGTTGGGCTGATTATATAGTATTGAACACACTCTCGCTCCCAGTCAGTTAATCACGTGTTAATAATAACTTCACCTTCTCTGACTTAAGTTTAATTTCCGTTACTTCAACCACAGTCACATCTGAGTCAAATATATACTCTTTAAAGTCTTCTCTTCTTAGCCTCTTAAACATATCTGATGTGATTGCATTGTAACGTATCGAACATGACCTTAACCTAGAAGCACCCCTGCTGTTGCAAAATATTGCAAAATTGGCGAGTATAAGAATGACTTGGAGAAAATCTACCGAACCACACATGGTATGGAGTATTGTATATATCGAGCTGTCAGCGTCCGGTTATTACGAATATAAATCATGACGTCATACGCTGGACAGTTTGTCAACCACATAGAGCATTTCTGGCGCGGGATTTGACGCAAAGGTGTGTTCCAACCTGTCTTTCTTCTCGATGTCTCTCAGCGCTTTGTTACCTCCTTTGACAATGACGCGGTCTTGCGCTTTTGGATCCTCTTTGGTGCTTGATGTGATAGAGTCGCTATTCGCTCTGGTCGAACGTCTATTCAGCAGATAGACGAAGAAGAATAAGATTGCAGATATACCCCAGAACGAGGCGCATACTGCGATTGTGGCTCTGTAGGATCCGGAAATAGAGTGGGTGATACCTGGAAAAAAGAATAAATAAATCTTTAGATTGTGGAACAAGACTTAATTAAGTCCTTTGTCACTAACGTAATCACTTATTATTTTGCAATGAGTCCGTATTCATATGATAAACCCAAACATAAAACTTGTAACTACAGTACCATAATTTACTTTTCCGTATTAACGGTTCTCTTCCTTTTGATATATCAAAGATTAAATCGACAAGTATTAGTGCCATGATGATACACAATAACCATTGTTTGCATCTGCGCGAATTTAAGCTCTTATCGGTCGGCCATGTGTTTTATAACATTGATTTTTCTTTCAATGAAAGATCTCAGCAATAAACATCATCCAGTCAGCTTATGATTAAGTGGCCCTCCCAAAATAATAAGAAGCTAAAAAGTAGATAAAACACGTAAAAAGCACAATTAAACATTAGTTTATATACAATGTATATATTATAGCTATGCGATAAAAAAAAAATTATCAATTTTTAATGATACATGAACATGTTGTATTGCGAAAAAAAAAACCAAACCATTTTGAGAGGTAGACAATGACATTAGACTGGCTCGCCTAAGACGGAAGCTTAAGTAAATGTGAAGTTCAATGTTCTTATTACTCATTAAAATCATGTTTGTGTTCTTAAAGATGTGCATGGACCCGATTATGACCATTAAACCTTCAACTGTCACTCACTTGCAGTGCCTTTGTATTATCACAATTATATGCAATTGTTTGTAAAATCTGCATCAATTTCAAGTCATCTTTCCTTACTGGTTTTCTTTCCATAAATGACTTCACAAGTAAATATCATTGTGTCAGCTTATACAAACCTTGCCTTTCCCAAACAAGGAAAGAGGTAAAAAGTGGATAAAAAAAAAAACAGGAAATATATATATATATATATATATATATATATATATGTGGAATAAAAGAAAACTGACAATTAGAAAAAAAAAACAACCTGTTATAAGGAGAAAATATTTGAGCAATGGAAATGAGGAAATATCTTGTTTCTCGGACACCAACACGACTCATGTGACTCATGACAATTGATTTACTTGCCCAAGACTGCCACTCGAGACTCCCAACAATCTCCCGAACCCCCCCCCCCACACACACACACTCTTTCTACTTCCGCTAGGAATAATAAATCGTATTCTACTCGTCGATGAATGAGATAATTTTTGTTTTGTTAAAAGGACCGCAAACCCAAAGAGCAATGTGGATTGAGTGAAAGCAGTAACATTAGTAGAACACAATAAATCACTGAAAGTTTGAGGAAAATTGGGCAATCGATGCAAAAGTTATGCATTTTTAAAGTTTTGGTGTCGGAACTGCTGGGTAAGGAGACCACTAGAGGTTATGACGTATGAGTGGACTACAGTATAATGAAAATAAAAAGGGAATTCAATAAAAATTCATTTTCATGAAAATTACACACTCCATCAACTTGATACTGACATATGCTAGGGGTAACACTATAATTCCCCCTGCTTTCTGAAAGTGGTTAGTCAAGTACTTTTCATTTTGCTAGAAAAGTTAATTTTTGTGTAATTCCTTTTATATTTTCTTTATATTGTTGTCCACTCATACTTGTTGTTGTTCTTGTTTTGGTTTTAATGGCGTGTATCACTCATTATACGTCATAACCTCTAGTAGTCTCCCCATCCAGCGGTTCCAACACCAAAACTTCAAAAAATTCATAACTTTTGCATCGAATGCCCGATTTCCCTCAAACTTTCACTTATGTGGTCTATTAATGTTACTGCTTTTACTCAATCCACATTGCTCTTTGGGTTTGAAGTGATGATCGCCGCCACCTTCAAAGGTATGTACATCACGTATGTGCTATATGTTTGCAAACAAGCAAGTTTTGTGTTTAAAGGATCGGTATGAAGTATGTGGAACCAGCCCGGAGCAACGTCAGAATCAATAGACGAATAGAGGTTGGCTTTATTTTGATCATTTTCGACATACTCGCCAGACGAATTTGTTTATTTAGATGTTCGGAACATGTTACACGCCATGCGTAAACGTTAGGTTACAGATAATGCAAAAGCGCCCAATTGATTCCTGGGTCTGTAATCCGCCCAATAGAGTCATCTTTATCTCCTTTTTCATTGTGTTCGTCCTGGATTCTTATTCTTAAACCTTTTTATCTCTTTTATCACTTTCTCCTACCCCTATCTCTAAAATTAAGAGCGACAAAAACAAAGCAAGCAAACGAAGAAGGTATGGATCAATATGTCATGTCAGAAAAAAAAAAACAACTAAAGGTTTTGTATCCAATATTAACTGGAATCGTATTCATATCATTTAGGCTGTTTGTAGCTGTCTAACAAATCGTATCATTTATACCATGATCATGAAATGTGGTATCATTTTGTTTGTATCTGAAGGTTTATATGTGAGCGGAATTTCTTTGTGAAAACACACACACACACACACACACACACACACACACACACACACACACACACACACACACACACACACACACACACACACACACACACACAACCCAGCAGAAACGTCAAGGGTTGGTAAACACATGGAGCTACAACGTTTGTAGCTCCGTGGTAAACATAACTATTTCCCCGGCCGCGGATACTTATGTCCTCAATAAACAGTGGCAGTTACAATGAGATTTAGGCTTCGATATAGGCAGCTATACCTGGCACAAAACCTGCAAGGGCACTCCCCAGACCCCAGGAAACGAATGCCGACGAGTAGCCCTCTGCCGCCAGCTCCCGCCCGCTGACCTCTACAGCGACCCCGGTAGTCAGCGAGAAGTAGAGGCCGCGCATTAATCCAATTACTATGCACATCATAATAATGAATATAAAGAAGAAAAGCCCCATACTTACAACAAACGCCATGCAATGAGATGTGTTACGATATCTGTTGACAGGGTCTACAAATTACGGTCACCGTGAGAGGGTGATAATTGTTTTATAAAATATTGTCTTTGGGTGGAAGTCCCCACAGGAAACTGTCTGAGACAAGAGCTTGGTAAAGTAGTGAAAGAGGACTTATAAATCTCTCACTAACAAATTTCTCCTCTAAAATATCCCGTTTAACATATGAGATGTCACCATCTGTTACTTACAGCATACACCCAAACAGAGGAAAATCAATAAAAATCAATTGTGCAGTCTTTTCATATAGACACAACTGACCGTAATCTCTGAAACTGACCAAGCTAAGAACATCTGATCTGATTCGGTAGGTATCTCATGTCCAGCACCAATTTCTAAAAATTCTACAACAGTTACTGTCGATAAAAGATCGTCCTACGATGGAAATTCATAAAGTAAAAAGCAACCTTTGATTCACTGAAGACGGTCTCAAAAATAATCATATCCATCAAAAGACAAAATACATCACTAAATTCGGATTTAATGAATATAACGATCGGCGGAAAAACTCTAGCACAGGCTGAACACTCTCATGTGACGATCGATAAATTCTGATAAAAGAATAGGCCTTTGCTGTATCAGAATAGGCCATTTACTGTATATGCTAACATAAATTACTTGTTTTCCAACAAATCGTGATTCAATCTCATCGCGCAAATCCAAATTCGAAACAGGAGATTAAGTTAGAACAGAGGTGCGGAGAGCAATATTTTAGACCTTGACTTTCCCTATGTATATAGTATAATTTCAGCAGCTTTTTGTACATGATTTCATTTCCCCTGTAGGTTTAGCGCCTGAGAAAAAACACTTCATGAGTCAATAATTACAGAGTGGGGCAAAACATCATACCCTATTCCCTCTCAAGATAAAATCAGTACATGTATATTATCGGTGATACGACATGTGCTCCTACGACAACTGCTCCCGTCTTATTTTCTCCGAGGACTTAAGAGGGATCGTACAGTTTTGGTTGAGACCTGATTTCAGGTTTCTAACATTTTTCGTTGAAATAATGAGAAACCTCTTATGAAATATGAAAGAGCATGTAATTCTATGAGGAATTCAACGTTTATTTGATGAAAATTGGTTTTGAAATGGCTGAGATATCCAAAAAAATAGCGATTCTAATAAAGTGTGGGACCCATACTTTATTACGATCGCTTTGTTTTACTTTGTTTTTGGATGTTTCACTTATTCCAAACCCGATTTTCATTAAATAAACTTTGAATTCCTATTAAAATGGTATGATCTGTACTATATCATAAGTGTTTTCTTGGTATCTCGCAAAAAGTTAAATGCCAAATTCTTATCTCCACCAATACTGTACCATCCCTTGAAGGTTAGGGTTAGGTTTTTGATCGGATTTACGTTTAGTTTTTCATGTGAGGATTAGGATTAGGGTTAGAGTTATGTTTGTGAGTAGGTTTTGTATTTGGCTTAGCGTGCAATTTAATATTTCATGAGAGCAATTGTCGCAGGACCAAATGTCACGGAACCTTTATTATCATTCCATTAAAGAACTTTAACGGAAACTCACCAACAGCGTAGATGTAGAAAATACTGACATGAGGCACGAAGAGTACGCATACGGGAAGAATGCAACTTATCGCTGCGATCACAGGGTAGGTGAGGAGGATGGAGAAAGGAAGAAGGTGCACAAAAAGGACGGACACACGACCGATGAGGGCGCTGCCCGCCAGGAAGGAGTGCAGCTCAGCGGTTTTCTTGTCCGGCACTCCGACAGATGTGAGGTAGCTTCCCTGAGAACAGGAGAACAGAGCGAGAGAGAGAGAGAGAGAGAGAGGGGGGGGGGGGGGGGACATGGGTCAAATATTACTGTTAGAGTGACATTTTCGCCGTATTGAAACTTTCGCGCATTATCGCGCAACCAGGGGGGTGTTTCATCAACGCTTGTCAGCGCCGACCACTGTCGGCGCTGACCAATTTCAGCAAAATCCTTGGTTTTGATTGGCTGAGATGCTCTAGTCACTGACTGTTACTATGGTGATTCAATTTGTCAGCGCCGACAAACGTTGATGAAACACCCCCCAGAAACCAGAAAATAAAAGCACGTGAATATTCTTGCTTGCTATAATGTTCCAGTTGCTCATGTCTTGATGCCGCGGAATTAAAACACGCGAAAAATACTCACTCAAATATATCGACTTTTACAGCATGTACACATTAAGAGACATCAGTAAGTCTCGAAGCTTTCGCAAAATGTAGAACTAACATCTCACAGTCTTACAATACTTGATAATACTCTGGTTAGAAGGTACTTAATATGATTTTACAACTTCACTTCTGTTACACGTGAAATTTTTGAAATGGAAAGGGCAATGGACACGCAGCGTCTGTTTGCTTGTTTTAGTTTCTGGTTCTTGTTTTTGGTTGATTTTTTGGGGTTCTTTTGTGGGCGTTCCTCTTTTTTTTTTTTTTTTTTTTGGGGGGGGGGTATATGATTATGACTACAAACCTAATTACTCAATGCTACAGGGAAATATACAACCATGATCTCTTTTTCTTTTCTTTTTTTTTTTTTTTTTTTGTTGAATGAGAATAACCAGAGTGTTGAGTGGCGAATTTGAAACTTACAAAGTTGATATGGTTGAAAGACAGAGCGGTGAAAGAGATGATAATGCCGATTTGTTGGAGCCAGAAAGCTGGTTTGCGAAAAAGAATCAAATATCGTTTCAGTATGTTCCGGAGCGCTGTGCATGGCTTTGCGGTGTGTGTCTCCATTTTCTTATTCATCGGTTCTCTTTCTCCAACGTCGTCAGTCCTATTTTTATCATCATATTTGAGCTCGCCGCCCGATCCATCCTCGACAGTTTTGTGTTCTGCCGTCTTCCTGTCGGGGTTATCGCGATGTTCCCCTTCAGTTTCGTCGTCTTCGTTGTCGAAGCGCAGACTGTCCGGGGCCGGCCTGATGAAGATCGCCAGCAGAAAGGCGGTCGTCATCGTGAAGCACGAGAGCAGACGAATAGACCATCGCCATCCCCACGCCTCGGCCGTGGTCTGAATGATCGGACTGAAGACGAGGATAGCTGTGAAGAAACCAGAGGATTATTTCAATCTTGTTATCTTTATGAATTTATGACAGGAGAGTGGTTTCTATGTAAATCAGCGACGAGATTTACTGCCTGTGGGTATACTAACAATATATTTCTTCGTTTGACACGTTAACATTATTTTTCCAGCACCTTTTATACTGTACAATGGAGGCATGCTGACCAACCTCTGACAGACTATACTTCTCGGAGAAAAACAAAATAATGGTCGGAAATAACATAGAGGAGATTGCCGCTGTTCTGTGGCGGGAAACAAGTTGTATATGACATCATTATCTGCCCCTGCATTACAGCGCCGGGAAAGGTCTGGCTAATACTTTACATTTCTCAGCAGCATCGCAGTTGACGGTGGATGATTTTTTTTTTTTCAGACAGAAGACAACATAAGGCAAACACGCAGTGGCGGACCTACTTTGGGGGGGGGGAGGGGGGCGCCCCTCTTTATTTTTCGTTGAAACAAAAGAAATAAAAAGAAAAAAATGGAGGAGGTGGCGAGCGCCCCTTTTGTTTTATA